>NW_025400985.1:3171146-3176704 GCF_015345945.1 Tribolium madens
AGGTTTTTTTTTCAATATTTCCGAAATCATTTTGAAAAAAATTTCAAAATTTGCTACAGATGATAACTTTTATACACCTATAAACAAGTACAAAAATAAAATGTTGAAATTTTTAATTAGGTGCTTCCTAAACTAGATGGGATTAGGGTAAAAATTTACTCTAACTATTTTGTCTGTGGTTTCTTGCCACTTTCAGCAACAAAATTTCATAGTTTTTCATAAAAAAAGGTCTTTTGTGTTTTTCCGATACAATTTACGGATTTTTAGTAAAAATCGGTTTAATAATTTATGTTACAGACCATAAAAATTAAAAATTAAATTTGTTTTACCGTTTAGGACGCTCCTGATTAAAAATTTTGTTATTTGGCATTTGTTTGGGTGTACATATAAAGGTACCAAATTTTATTATTTTATGTATTCTATAATATTAGGAAAAACCCTTTAAAACACGTACCTTTTTTAGAGGGTGTAGCTCCTTTTCATAGCATTTTTCAAAACACTTTTATCTTAAAATTAAATATTCTATTAACTATTTAAATTTGTACCTAACAATAAAAATGAAACACTGTATAATTAACACATAAAAAATTAATTCACAAAAATTTAAAATTAACTCATTAAAATAACAAAAAAACCTAAATTTTTAACACTTATAACACTATATAACAAAGTGTTCAGCATTTCGGGGGGGGGTTTGAACCCCCTAACCCCCCCCCTGGGTACGGCCCTGATATGAAGCAATATTTAAACCTCAAAAATGACGATGTTAATTTAAATAATAACTCGTGTCCTATCTCTACTGATAAGAATTTTACAGCCCTCGGAATGTGGGTATGGAAATTTGTGTTTTTTTGTAATAACTTCGGAACATTTGACCAAATATACAGAATGGTCCAGAAGTCTGGAAACGCTTATTTTCTAGCGAAACTATCAATTTTTTGGCAAAAAAAATATAGGCGTACAATGGCTATAAAATTGCTATTTCAAAAAAAATTGAATATGAATTAATTATTTATACGTACGACATAAACATACCAACAATTTTTTTTAAATGGAAGCCTACCACAATTTTTTTCTAGACAACGAGCTTGTTACAAGAATTGTTGCGGTGCAAAACTTTTTTTTTGTAAACATAACACTTTTTGTTAAAAAAATGTTTGACTTACAAATATTAAAGAATTTTTTTTAATAAAGTACCCGTTTTTTTTTTTTAAATAAATTGATAAATGTTTAAAGGATGTAAAGAAGCGATGCTAAAATAAAATAAATATTAAATAAAAATTTATTTTAATTAATTGTTTAAACGTGCCACCCCTTGGCTGGTGGAAGAAAGTTTTGACAACAGATAATTTTGCATTTTGCTTATAATCCGAGCCTTATTTATGAGTAACCCTATGTAACAAGAAAAATCTGTGTAATTTAAAATAGATATTGCTGTATAATCTTATTGTGGTGCGGAAAAAACATTAAAAACTAGTGTAATTTGTTCTTACAAAATTCACCGTCGAAAATGGGGAGTTTTATTATTTTTTGGGTAAAATGTTCATATTTCCACCGCTGTAACTCGTTACACATTAGACTTACAAAAAAAATGTTGAAACAAAAAATGTGAGGAATTTTGTCAAAACTATGAAGTGACTTTTTGCTTTTATTGTGTTGGATACGATTTTTTTATTTGTTGCAACAATACAATTTTATCTGAACAAGGAAATAATTCCAGTGACCCTCAAACCGTGTACAGTTGCGGAATTAAAATTTCGGGCAGTATTTTTCTGTAACTTTAAAAAGTTCTCTGTAAACTACCTTTTACTGTCATCATGACTGACATTTGACTTATTTTTGTTTGTTAAAATTGTTAATTAAACAATTACAACTTTCTTAGTAAATTTATTAATTGAACTAAGTGTAATTAAATCTTTGCTTTGATCTGCTGCCTACCCGTTATTATGCCACAAATTACTATTTTTAAAAGTAAGTAAATAAGTCAAAATGACATAACAACAGTAAAAACATGACAAGAGTAAAAAATGAGGTTAATAATGCAAAATTGTTTTAGAGTTTACATTATGAAAATGACAATAACAATACTGCCCGAAATTTTAATTCCGCAACTGTACCAATTTTTTGGAATTATTAACATTCTTAATAGTAACAATTGTGTGAGTTTTTGTACTCGGTTACAGTATTTCTGTGCTCTCCTATTACTAGGTCAATTTTCAATTCCAATACTGTAAACACCTTGTATATTTTTTGGCACGAATATTTACTCTCGCGTGTTATGTAAACACAAGGCTTGTTTTTTATTTCTTTAACATTTTTAAAACGAGTATTTTTTTAATTGATTTAATTAATAAATACACCATCAATCAAAATATTATTTTGGGCAATTTTATATTCTAGTTGGCTAAATTTTTCCTAATATTGTGTTTGAATGTTAACAAAATTTTGTTCAACTTATTTATTATTGCCAGGAAGCAGGAAGTAAATAAAGAAGCATTTTGAATATTTTTTGTAAAATAAAAAAATCAAGTTGTAGCTTTGCATGTGTAAATATGTTAATAGGTAACAAAAAAAGCCAAAACAACAAAACTTGACTCATTTGAATGATTATGTTTTCTGAGAAGAAAAATTTTCGGAAATATTGTTAAAAAACCCAAAGTTTACATTGCTAGTTGTCGATAACATTTAGAGTAAAATCTTCAAAAAAAAATGAATGAAAATTTTTTACTCTGGTATTTTTTATATGACACTTTTTCTGTGCCTGTTTTTCTCATTTTACCTCAATTTGTTTCAAACAATGTAATAGATTGTAAAAAGCTAACCTTAGAGATTCAATTTGAGTTGGCGAAGTCAAAGGCTGCCCCCAAATTTAAAATTCGTTAAAAAAACCCTCTATCTCTCAAAAACTATAAACATTCGTACAAAACAAGTTGAGTTACTTTGATTTATTTTGAGCTCTACTATCACCTGTTAAAAGATTTCCACATTTTTTAAAAGTGCCCTGTATATTATAGACAGTATTTTTGGATTATCTACAACGGTTATTATTAAAATATTTAGATGCGTGTCCTCTATTTTTATCAAGGAATCAATAACGAAAACAACATTTTTTTCTCGTATTTGACTATCTGATACAAAACTTATAATTTGATATAGGGTTACAATTTAGGATACCGCTTCCTTGCTTCCTCTTCTAATAACCAAAAAAACTTGGAAAACTATTTTTCCAACAGAAATAGAGTCATAGTGCAAAATTTAAACTCTCATAACTTCGAAATTTTTATAGATAGAATTTTTTCCATGTTCCTGATATCTTACATTTTTCTATGGGGCGGGAGTTCTGGCGCACCTGTATAATAAAACATTAAGAAAAGGAATTTAAAATATTTATAAAAAAGATATTAAGTTCACTGACTCGTAGTTATGTTTTTTTTTTATTGAAATCCACTTACATACTAAGTAGAATTCTATTTTAAATATCATTTAAACAAACTTTTATAAAGTTAATAATTTTAATAAAAAAAAAAAATTTGGTGGATTTATTGAATTGTGTAAAGTATTACTTAATTCTATATTATAGGGGAAGCACTTGATCTTTAGACCACATAGCCTTATAGGCAACCAAGCAAACAGAAGTGTATGCGAAATTATTTCCTGGTCTTTACAATTTTTTTCGTGTCTTTAGGGGAAACTCAACGTTTTTAGCATTAAAAAATATAAAAATTTAAGGGAAAAAAGACAATTTGAGTGGAAATTACTCACAAAATTTTACATAATAATGATACCAATATCAAGATTGTAAAGATAAATCCAGGAGAAATTTCAAATTTCCAAGTCTTATTAGGCGATTTTGTTCATTTAAGTCTAATTATGTATTTGAGAATAGTTTATAAAAAGCAGAAAAAATTGTTACAAACTACACTTCGTATTATCTCATCTTTTCAAAATTAAGTCCTTAATTTTACGACCTACATTAATTTAGTTCCTTAATAAGATATACCTTGTAACCATGAATATCATCAATTTGCCAAATTTTTATAGTCAGTATTACACACTATATTTAAGAAATTTGTTTAAAAAGCATGGACGTTTGTACACCTATAAAAATGAATTTTTGATTGTTTCTTTGAGAAGCGCATCTGTATTTTTATGTAGTAGGTGGACAAATATTAAGAATAATTGACGTGCTCATAAACGTCCAATTTTCTTTTTCCGTTTATGAAGCACATCTAACATCGAAGACATGTAAAAATAAAAAAAGGTAATATTCGATATTTTGAAAGCTGTTCCTGCTATCAAATTACATCTAGGATCTACATATTACGCAGTGTAGCGAATATTTACACTCGACATTTAAAGCACTAAACCTAATTGACTTAGTTTCGTACACGAAGGGTCGCTGAAGTGTAATACGGGTCAAATTTAATCTAATCTTCGAGTTACTGTCGCTATTACATTTGATTTGACACAAGTTCTGAATCTTTTGCATGGTTGTGTCGTATCGTAAAAAATTCTTTTAGTCTACGTTGATTCAAAAATGAATATTCATCTGTTTGGTCATTTAAGTGCAGTGTTTTTAACTGTGCTAAACGTAAAATGTTACTATTACGAAGAACAAAAACCTATTTATTTAACCGCATCAGTGGGTGATTATGTGATTTTTAACTGCAACGTTGATTTCCCACAAAGCATTCCCATCCCCTACATGCTTAACTGGAGAAAAGATGTGAGTTTTTTATAAATTGTCAAATACTTGCGCTATAAATTGGAAACTCAAGTGCAATTATTCCAGAATAAAATAAAAACACAAGAGGCTCATTGCACAGTTTTTCATTGATTTTACAATTTCTATTAAATTCTTACAGAATTTATTTGGTTAAATTAACACAATTACACTCAATTAACAAACTTAATAAGTGACTAATTAAAAAAAATAAATATTAATGACCATAAAAGTTGCTATTAAAGTCACACTCCAAAAAATTTAAAAAAAATTTTGATGTTTTTTGAAAGAAAAAAAAAATCATTTGGAAGCTTTAAGTTTCTAGTTTTGAGATTTTTTGGCAACAATTTTTTCTGTGCTACGCAATCCTAAGTAATATCGTGAGAAAATATTTTTTTTACTTAAGTCATAGGCTGGATAGCATGTTCGTTCACTTTTAATACGCTTTTTTCATATTCTCTTTACGTCAATTTGTCGCTAAGATATCTGACTTTAAATGAAAAAGGATCCTTTTGTCCTTGATCATCGATACCCCAGCAACCAATGACCACAAAGAGAACATAAGTCTTACAAGATCTTTTTATAATTTTTTGAATTTTTTTTTTGAAACAACATTGGTTACAGGAAAGAGGAAAAAGTAACTTTTTGCGTTTTTCTCGGACCGATTGATCAAAGTTTTGCAAAAAATTAAAGGAACAATTGCTCATATTGTTTCCGAATATTGTCTAATCTTCATCAAAATAAGAAAAACTTTTTTTTCTTTGTTTACAATTTTGCAGTTATTTCCTAAAAGTAAAAAAAAATAAACAAACATTTTTTTTGAAAATTAGGAAAT
>NW_025400985.1:3177319-3197190 GCF_015345945.1 Tribolium madens
AAAAGTTGGTAAGACTAGAAATTTTAATTATTAATTGCAAAATTATTGATAAAATAAAAAATAAAAAAATTATATTACACAAAAAGAAAATTAAAAAATAAACAAAAATAATAAAAACAGAGAAAACAATAAAATTGGAGAGTTGGTAAGATTAGAGATTTCACTTGTTAACTGCAAAATAATTGATAAAAAAATAAGAAATTATAAAACTGGTAGAAGTTGGTAGAACTGGAATTTTTAGTGTTAATTGCAAAATTATTGGTAAAATTAAATAAAATAAAAATTTAAAAAATAAAATAAGTGAAAATAAATAAGACATTTATTCCGTATTAAAGGTGAACGAACATGCTATCCGGCCTATGCATTGATTTAACTAAAAAAAAATTCCTGATGTCCGTGGATCAAAAATAAAAATAAGAAAATTTAGATTTTTTAGGATTGCGTGGTAACCGTAGCATAGAAAAATTTTTTGCTAAAATCTAGATACAATTTTTAGATGAATTACAGCCTTTCGAAAAATTTAGGAAAAATTTTCTTCCTTTAATTTTTTGTAGTAGTGTAGTTTTTATTTGAATTTAGGGGAAAACAATTTTCTCTTGGTACAATGGGGTGATCACATCGATGGATCCTTTCGTGGGTCGAATAGACTTAATACATCATTTAGACCATAGTGAACGTCGATACGGAAGAGGTTCTGTAAATTTAACATCAATTCGAGATTCAGATGGTGGTTGGTACGAGTGTCAGGTTTTATTTCCAAACAGGACCCCCAGTTCTCGGAACAATGGTACTTGGTTCCACCTTACAGTCAATGGTCGGTTTTGCATTCTTCGTAAAAAGTGTCACAATTAGTTTTTGTAGGTGGAAATTTATTAGCCATCCCTCCAATTAATCAAACAACTCTGGAAGGTGACGAAGCCAAATTCGTGTGTTTGACAAAAGATCCCGAATTGAAGGTTTTTTGGTACAAAGATGGGATTCCACTGAGGGAGTATCAAGATTTAATGAAACGGTCCTATGTTACGAAAGAAAATACTCTCGTTATTAGTCCGACTGACATGGGGGATTTAGGTGAATACGAATGCGAAGTAAGAGATGTAGATGGTGAAAAGCAAACGGCAAAAGCATTTCTCAACGTACAATGTAGGAGTCAAAAGATAAAAAAAAATTGTTCATTGTTAAATTCCAGATAAAGCAAAAGTTATTTTTGCCCCCCCTGAAATCCACTTACCTTATGGTCGTCCTGCGTTAATAGACTGCCATTTCAGAGCAAATCCACCCTTGACTAACCTTCGTTGGGAAAAAGATGGGTTTCTTTTCGACCCATATAACATACAGGGTGTTTTTTACAGAAGAAATGGTAGTTTGTATTTTACCAAAGTTGATGAAACGCACAGTGGGCGATATACCTGTACTCCTTTTAATGATCTAGGCACCCAAGGCCCATCACCCCCAATTCTTGTAACCGTCCAGCGCCCCCCTATTTTTGTAACAACCCCTCATAATTTATATTTGAGGAAACTGGGGGAAACTATTGAAATGCCTTGTGATGCCAGAGATGGTGAAAATGGGCACAAACCCATAATAGTTTGGTATAAAGTAACTCAAGTTGATGAGTTGTTTCCAATAAATTAATCTATTTCTTGAAGAAAGATGGTACTTCTCTTCCTGTGGGTCGATATTCAATAAGGGATGGGAATTTGACGATAATTAATATCCAGGAAGAGGATAGAGGCTTGTATCAGTGCTCTGCGACCAATAAAGCGGCTACGATTACCGCAGAAACTGAACTCCTTGTAGAAAATATTCCCTCAAATGCCCCGACAAATTTAACAGCGATTTCATCGAGTTCTTCGGTGCATCTAACTTGGGTTCCGGGAAGGCAAAAATCGAATGTTGAATATAGTGTTTGGTACAAGGCCGTGGAAGGGTCAGAATGGAAAACACATCAAGTTTTGTCATCGAGAACTTTGGAGGCGACCATTACTGGTCTAAATCCTGGCAAGTTTTAAAATTTGTTTGAAAATTTAATGATTTTATAACTCATTGTTTGTGATTTTTGTAAATTTGAGATATGTTATAAAACGTGTACGTATTTCACCTTTTTTTGTTGAAAAAACAGGAATGTACAAAATTAAGTACCTTGTAATAATTTAATTTTTGTCTAAAGAGCAAATCAACATATTGAAACGATTTTTTTTAAATAATAGATATAAGTAGGTACACTACGGACGTGATAATACATGTATTCTAAAAATTTGTTATTAACAAATAATTTAATAATATATTGTTTAAACGAAAAAATAACCAATTACCCAGGTTTCTAAATTCTCAAAAAAATTATGTAAAAACTCTCACATTTTTACTATGTCTTCACTAAGTTTCAAGACGGACGTTTTAAAAATGGCTGAAAAAAATAGTAAAAAAAAAATTCTTCGGTTGAGTAAATATTTCACATATTTACGTTTGGCTATACAGGGTGCGTCAAAATTCCCGGATTAACGTGATATAAGGTAAGATACCAAGGGCCCATTTCATAATAAATTACAATCTAATATTATTAGACTTGTAGCTTGTAACTTTTAGAATTTGGTTTCATAAAAAGAAAATACAGAAGTACAAATTACAACTTGTAAAATTGAAAATACAAATATATTTTAACATATTATGTACAAGTATTTCTGTTCCATAATTTTTAGGAAATAATGACATAGATTTACTTAAATTTTACAAGTACTATTGTACAAGTCGCTACATGCCTGTAGTTGAAAGTACTAATTTTTTTAAAGACAATTTTATTGTGTAAAGTGATTCTCAACTTTTCTTTTGTCGCGGCACATTTTTAACGATTTAAAAATTTGGCGGCACACAAAGAAAAAGGTAAGTTTAAAAGTTGTTTATTTACCAATAATACACTGTGTAAAATAGTTTATTATAATAATCTTCAATGTAAAATAAAATAAAACAACAAGGGATTAATTACAAGTTGAAAATAAGAATACTTTTAATGAGAAATTTGAGCTTGCTGTTTTTTCATAATTTCATTTATATTTGGTCGTAAAAATGACAATGCTACTCTCATATCGTCTTCTACAATTAACAATTTTTCGTTTTTATGTTGGTTAACACAGAAAATCTGAATTCACACAAATAAGATGTAGAAAATTGTAATAATATTTTTAAAGCTTTTTTTGGCTGTCATAGGATAATCACATCTAATGTTAATCCAAAATTAATTAATTGATGCTTTAGAATATTTTAAAATTAAATCTCTAGAAAGCGAAATTGGTTCTTCCTCTTCATTCAAAATTAATTCAAATACAGAAGTAATCGATTTCGAATAGAATAGAACGTTGATTGACAACACAACAAAATCTGACTGAAAGTTGGTCATTTTGTGTCCAATTTTTTAAGACTTGTAATTTTTGCTAGTAAAATTCTACTAATTTAATTAATATCACTCTTGATTTTATGAAACAGAAATTATTAGTGCCTGTAACTTGTAGCTTGTACATTTGCATATTTTTTGTAATAATATTAATGATATTATGAAACGGGCCTCAGGAACATGAAAAAAATGTTTAAAAAATCTGTCAAAAACATTTATTTTTAGAAAATTGACATTTTTTATGTCTACTTAATGATATTGATGATCTTGTATATGTTCTTTTTTATAATTATTTAATAAAGGTACGGTAATTTTGCCAATAAAAGCCACAAATAACATTAGACTGTGTTACAATTTAGGATACAGCTTCTTTGTTCCCTTTTCTAATAGCCTGTAGAAAAAAACATGGAAAATTATTTTTCCAACAGAAACAAATAGAGTCAAATTGCAAAATTTAAACTCTCATAACTTCGAAATTTTTATAGATAGATTTTTTTACATTATTTCCATGCTCCTGATATCGTCACGTTGGTCCGGGACTTTTGACACACATAATCGACAAGCTGAAAGACTTTGCGATTTTTTAAATGATCATTTTAGTCGAGCGAAGCTCATAAAAGGTACGCGAAATCTACATACTTTTATTTTAGTATCAGAAAATAGAATAAAAAAATATAGAGAGTACTCTTCCTCAACCGAAGAATTTGTATTTATTATTGATATTTTTTGAAAAATAAATTGAAAAGTGAAAAGTTATTGGAAATTATGTGTTTTCTATACAACAGTTCATTAGTGATAGTAATTGGTAATTTTGCTATTTAATTTCCAAAGAAATGCTACTTTTAGACGATCTTAAGGGATCATGCACTATGCAGCGCTCTCAAACAATTTTTTTCAAGCGATTTTTAAAACGTCCGTCTTGAATCTTATGTGAAGACATAGTAAAAATGTGAGTTTTTACATATATTTTTTGAGAATTTAAAAAACCTGTGTAATTATTTATTTTGTCGTTTAAACAATATATTTTTAAATTAATTGTTAATAACAAATTTTTAGAATACATGTATTATCACGTCCGTAATGTACCTATTTATATCTATTATTTAACAATAAAATCGTTTCAATATGTTGATTTGTTCTTTAGATAAAAATTCTTTTTGCTCCGAGGTACTTAATTTTGTGCATTCCTGTTTTTCCAACAAAAATTTTGGAATTACTCTATTCTAAAATTGTTGCTATAGGTAGAGAATACGAGTTCATGGTGTTATGTAAAGACGACAATGGCGATGGCCTCTTCAGTAAATCAATTCGAGTTTGGACCAAAGGCTTGGATGGAGAAACTGACAAATTTCGAGGTAACTCTTTTCCTCCAGTGGGCTACCCGAGGAACATTTCAAGTTATCAAACAGAAAACGGTTTTGTGGTAACATGGGAGCCTCCAGAATACGGCAGGGAAAATCTCAAATTTTATATTGTGAGATGGTTTCAAGGGCCTGAGGATTATCTCTTTGGCTCTGCAGAAACAACAAATACATCATACTTGTGTAAAATATTGCTATTTCGTTTAATACCAATAGTTATTAAAATGTTCCAGTAACAAGTTTGTCCGAAGGTGTCGAATATAACATTCAAGTTGTCGCTGTTTCCCTGGATGAGCAACAATCAGTCAGTGAAAGAATTACACTGCTTGTACCCGGGTATAAGAAAATTCGGGCTGTTTCGACTGGGATTATTACTGGTTTTGCTTTCCTAGTTGTGGCATTTGTTGGAGTCTATTATGCTCGGAAAAAATGGTGTAGTTCCTATCCAAAAAATGTAAAAGGAAGTAAATAATGATTGTTCTGTTCATTGCAATGTTATAATTTCAGTAAAAACTAAAAAAATGCGCCAAAAGTATTATAATTATTATTGGAACATGGAAATTATTTAATTATTAAACGAAACAATTAAAATGTAAAAACAAATATTATTTTTATCCCTCAAAGTTGTGTTCTTGAGAAAGTAGGTATAGCTTCTATATTATTTTCAATGTTTTTGTTTTTTAGAATAATAAAGGTTTTGTTTTTAATTTTCAATACTTTATTTACTAATTAATTTAATTTCGATTATTAATTTTTAAGCAATTGCAGACCTAAAATATCCTGAGATGCTTCCAATTTTGACTTAAAAATAAATCGGGTACAGCCTAAAATTACGAACCTTTTTGCCACAAGTATGTAATTTTTTGTCAGGGTCTCTTTTGTTTTGTTAGTAACTACAGAGTGTCCCAGCGAGTTGGTAAACCTCCATTATTGATCTTTTAATGTTAACTTTTTTAAAGAAATTGATAGCTTCTAATCTAACATATCGCCTAAAATTATTTTCAATTATACCGCGTGTTCCAAAAATGTTAAAGAGTTTATCAACTAATTTCAGTAGATAAAGTAGTCTTTTTTCGTCTAGTGAAATAAAGTATTTTTTATCTACTGTTTATATTTAAGAAATTTTTTGGTAGGTGAGTACAAAATAAAACAAAATATTATACACGACTATAAAAATTGTTTATCCACAATCACTCTATAAAGAGACTTTATTCCACACTTTAGATGCGTATAAACTACCACTTTATCCACTAGTGGAATAAAGTAACTTTATTCTACTGTTAGTAACCAGCGCACCCCTTAACAGCTTACTACGTTTAACTGAAAGCACATTTGGCGTGACGTTTAAATGTCAGTTAAATGTCAATTTTTAATTAAGTTTGGAATAATTTGGGCCTGTGATTGTGGATAAAACGTTATATTGCAGTCGTGTGTTAGTCTTAGTTAACACACTCTTACAATAAATAACTATTATCTACTCGTGAAAAAAGTCCATTCGTGACTTCGTAGAAAAACAATTTTTTTATCGTCTTGTATAATAAATAACTATTTACTATTGTAAAGAAAAAAATTCAAGCCATAAGGCTATAACTTTTTTTTAGTGTGTTGCACTAAAGATAAAAAATAAAGAGGTTTTTTAGTTCGGTAACCCAAAATATTTAAATGGAACACCTGTTCGTTGTTTTTGCATCTAAGAGATTATTAAATTGTCTTCCCAAAAATATTACTTTTAAGTGTCTACAATTAACAACTAAAAAGAGAATAATTTATGTTTTAACAAACATTTTTATTTTTTTATCCTTAAAAATGCCATATATTAAAAAAACCCTTTAAGTTTGCAGATACTTTCTTCTTTGCAGTAGTAGAAAAATTTTCTTTTCTTTCAGCTGTTTTAGTTTTTGTGTAATGATTTTTTAAAAAGAGGTTGTTTTCGTCAAAAGACCCATCTTATTTCAAAAACTAAATAAAAGTTTTTTATTGAACAATCCATGTTTGTGAGAGATTTTTGGTTATAAAGGAAAAAATAGGTCCTGTTCTCTCAAAGTTTATTCTTATCCTTGCTACACGTTTTGGCTATTTTTAGATAGCCATCTTCAGGCAATATTGTTTAATTTATTTCCGACCTCGCCCAATTCTTCTACTTCATTAAAAATAAATAAAAAGTAGCAAGTATAATAAACTTTGAGAGAACAGGACCTATTTTTCCCTTTATTACAACAACAAAAGTTGTAATGTCAAAAAACTTAGGGTGTTTCATTGAAAAAAATGCAAGTTTGTATTCTAATTTGTTTTGGAACACGCTGAATAGTTAAAATAATAAATAAAATAATTTTAGACGATGCTCTAGATTACTATATCTATCAAGTTCCGATATTTTTTTATTTTTAACATTAAATAAAATAATGACTTTACTAACTCGCTAGTACAAAATTCTGATATAAAATTATTATACATTAAAATGAGCTCAGATTCATAAATTGTTTATTATCACATTCTTATTGGCACAGTCGGTAGGATATTGTTGTGAGGAGTGAAATAAAATAATTCGTAGGTATGAGATCTGGCAACATTATTATTGTATTTTAATCAAATGTGATGCTTTATACAGCGTAGTTACATAGTAACAACTGTTTTATACTACTTAACACTTATAACTAAAAAATGCTACTGCTAAGTCCAGTGTGCCGTGAAATGATATAATTTTGTAATTAATGTACAGTCAGAGAAATTACTGGGATCGAATTTATTTTTTCTTAGAAAAAATCGAGTGCCTAATAGACATGCAAATTGTATTTAAAAATGTGTTTCCGTCCTTAATTAAAAATTATAGTATGACAATAGGAAATAAAGGCAAGTAAATAATTGAGGCAATGTATTCGCCTCTTACAATCTCAAGTAATAAAATTGTTAGAATTTCGTGAATGTTTTAACAGACCATTCGAATCATTCATTCCTAAAAGTTTGCACTAAATATAACTTGTACTTATTTCAGACCTTAATCATAACAAAGTGAAATTAAACTAATATCACTATACAAAATTTGTAATAAATCATAACGAATTGAAAACAATTTCACCCAGGAATTCCTTGTTCCCAGAGTGCTAGTACAACATTCAAAATTATAGATGAAAATGCAGGTTAAGTCCTGCTTTGCTCCTAGAGCGAAGGTACGTTATACAAGTTTTATCCTAAACACCTAGTATTACAATGTCGCAACAGCCTCTCGTGTAGAATGTTGGTCGCGGCCGAGGCCGCGCTAAAGCGTTAGAATTATTGGTTGGCGTCGATCATCAAAAGGTGGTCAGGTGGGGGCAGCACCGAACCGACGACGCCTATTTACACAAAATGACCTATTCATTGAGCTTTCTGATTATGTACGAGGTATCAATTGAAGTGTACCTTTAAAAAAAATAACTTTGGGGTCTGGATTTGGTTCTCATCGTGTGTGTTAATATTATTTAGAACATGTTTCATTAAATTTAGTGCTTTTTGACGTCGAGATCACATCAAGAAATTCACGCACACTAAATGTCAACAGGCACTCTCCAATTCGTGACTTCGTCTTCTCTTCGCTTGTCGTTTCCTAAACTCGTTGAATTCTTCTTTCATCGCTTGGACTCTGGCATCGATGTTGTCGTAGCGACTCCTCAACGTCCCATACCCCTTCCTGGTACCTGTCTCCAAGTCGACATCTCTGGAGCCCGTGGGGGTCGACGGTGTCGGAGTTGGCGTTGAAGGATCAAATTCGTAATGACCGTCGACGCTTCCAACATCCACGGCTTTGTGTAATTGGTCCGAGGTCGACGGTGACGACGAGGCCAACTCCATCCAATGTCCAACGAGGGGTGGTGGAGGCGGCAAAGCTGAAGGAGGCGGCGGTGGCGGCCTATACGGCGGAGACCTCCACTCGGTAAAAGTGCTACCGCTTTGAGAACTATGATTCTGTTGAGAGGAAGTATTCTTGCTACCAAACCCACTCGAACTGGACCTGCTCTCCGGAGAGCGGTCTAAATGGTCAGGTGACCCTAACTCAGGAGCACTTCGAGCGATTCTAGCATGGCGGGGCAAGAGTCTCGCTCGTGGCCTCGGAGGAATTCTGCTACGTTGTGTGGGGCTTTCTCTGATCGGGTGAACCGGGATAAAACCTTGAGACTCTTCATGGATGGCACGCAGAGGGGGCAACTCCTGCGAATAGCGCTCGTGGACCGAGCGCAGTTGCATAAATCCGGGCGGAGTGGGATAAGAGCGCTCCCCCGAACTCGTGTAACGGACAGAACTCAAATCGCTGAAATACAGGGGACTCCAAGGAGTCAGCAACAAAGCGCTCGATGTTGCCGGAGAACTGGATTGGAAATTCGGTGTTACTGGAGTGTAAATCGTCGGGATCGGTTTCAAGGGAACACGCTGTCCGAAATTGGTGAAAAAACCACCGATTCCTCGAGCACTTTGGCCCGAAGCGTCTGATCTCAGACTCAACTGACTGGGATAGCCGACTAATGGCCTGCGCCAAGACGCACGATTACGCACCCCTTTTCGCGGCAGGAAGCCCCCATCGTCACTGCTACTCGCGTTTGAAGGACTATCAGTTCGTAAACTCAGTATGGAATCCACCAGAACGAAACGACCGTCTGCTGCTCGAGATATTCGACCCAGGGATTTTGATGGAGAGCCAGAGTGGAGATAATCGGGATGCCAACTTAAGCTGCTGCCGGTTCGACATCGGTCTCGAGGCCATATCCAATTCACGATGAAACCGATGAGCCTCAAACCTGATATTCGGCCTTTTCTAAGTCTGTCACAATATAAGCGGTTTTAGAAAAACGGGCTACTTCACACCGCACAAGTTTTTGCCACCGCACTCCAGCAACATACAATTTTTTTTTACTTATATACTAGTAAAAGATGGGGACAAAGAGTAACCTGAGATTTCCCAGGTCAGAATAAAGCGGTTTAACCCATCTTACCTCTATTTAAAAGTTAGAGGACGCCTACGAAATTATAATTTTTTTGATTAAGATTAATCCAATTACAAGAACAGAATAAATGAAACAAAATGTTTCAATCGATTAGTTTCGTTCCCTATCCTATAATCAGGATCGCTATAAAAAGAGAGGACAATTACAAAAATTATTTATTTCTGGAATGGTACTTAATTTGAAAAGATTATTGTTTAAAATGTTATTTAACAAGCACGCTTGTTCCTCCAGAAAAGATGTTGAGAACCTATACTCGTTTTCATATTACTGTGCATCGAAGTAGCCGTTGAAAGGGATCATTTTAGGGTGGCAATCATGCGAAAATTCAAACAATTCTAACCTCAATCTTCCCTAAAAATTATTTTTTCAAATAAATGTGTACCCCAGGTAGCAAAAAATAATTAAAATTAACAACGTAATTAACAAACTTAAGGATATTTGTCATTACTGATGTGATTAAATTTATTCTCAATGACATTAATGACATTTTTTTGTGTAAATTGGCCTTTAAATTAAAGATGCATTTAGACTTCTACAACCTACTTGACGCACCGCACATTAAAATAAAAAAAGAGTATAAATGTTATCTTCCATAATCTTTATTTACTGTTTGTAATTGACCTCTAGTAATCCTGATGATGTTCAATAGGAAACGAAACTATTGGATTAAAACATTTTGTTTTATTTATCCTCCCTGTAACTGGATTAATCCACATCATAATCAACTCAAGAAAGTAATAACTTTTCTACGAGTATAATTTTTGTTTAAATTATTAATTAATTACACTTTTCTTAACTAACACAAACATACATAAAGATACCTACTAAAACCTAAAATAATATATTAAAGAACGCGTTTCATAAGGCAATTTTTGTGGAACGAGTTCAGGTTGACTTATGAAACAAGTTTTTTTTTATGCTATTTTTTCTATTTTGCGCGCCTTACGTACTTTTTTAACATAAAAGTCAATTTTTCAAAATTTGCTCTAATAATTGTGGTTGGTAATGAATGTCACAAAGTTTGATTTTCGAAGTGTCAAGTCGCAAGTATTTTTCAAAATGTTGTTCAATTAACAATGAATACTGCAAATATTTCATGCACACCACCTGATAAAAGAGAAATCGCTCAAAAAGCCACTGAAAATCACCATTACCAACCTCTAGAAAGTAAATTGTACTAGTTAGTCTATTTCAGCACCCAAATTGGTGAGAAATAGCTCTTAAAGCATCGGTTCTAGTATCGAAATAAGCTTTAGTTCAGACGCAAAACAGAAAAAAGAATCTTTAATTCAATTTTAAGAACAATAATAAACCAAGGCCAATATACAAATTTTATAAGATAAGAAAATTGTTTAAAAATAATGGCCCTTTCGAATAAAAAAAGAATTACGCCACTCGGATATCGTTTAACTTAAAATGTGTCAAGTTTTTAATAAATAAGTACTTTACAATAAAAATAAAATAAAAAAACAGCTTAAAAATTTGATTTTGATGTCAAATTGGCTGTATCAAATTTAATCCATTAAAAAGTTATTAAAAAAAATGAAAATAATTTTTAAACTTTGGTGCCCTCTAATTTTTGAACTGCGCAACTTGGATGAAATCGCTTTATCTTGACCTGGGGAATAATCTCAGGTTAATTTTTTCGTTTATTTTTTCGTGTTATATCACTGTTTATAGAATTATTCTCCAACTTTGGTAGCATGTTCCTGGCTGTGTGGTCCAAAAACAAGCGCGTCCAGTTAAAAAATTAACAATGAACCCCATGCTCTCATAATCAAACAAGTCGTAATCAATTAAAGTTGATCAAATCCAAGCAAATGCGGACTCATGCTGTGAATCGTGTGGAAGGGTGTTTAGGAGGTGAATTTGCGTGTGATAATAATGAATTAGAATAGATGATTGTGATGTGAATAGGGCGAGGTAAGTAGAGGGTGCACAGTTAACATAAAGAAAACAATACATGTGACAGTGCGTAATGTTTTTTAGCCGCGAATTTCACCTTTTTTCCTCCTGCGCAGATCCAGATGGCGGCAAATAACACACGTTTGGGATCAGAAACTAGGTAATGCAGAAATACGCGTTTAGTTATTAAGAGATTTAAAAGACTGATTTTGCAGTGTTAAATTTGGTAAAGTTTGAAATAAATCGAGCACGGATTAGAATGTGTGTCGATTCATTTCATCAACGGTATAACTTAACGCGAAACATAGCGTGTTTTCAAAGTCTATAGATCTAATGCACCTACACAGAAAAGACCAACCCTATGGAGAGGTCCACATTCCAGGAACAAATGAAGCACATTTAAGTCCAAGTTTATGGCAAATCTTTGAACTCACCATCTACTTGAACTCTACAGGAATCTAGTTCAGATTCCGCCATGAAATGCGATCTTGTTAAATTCATATTTTAACAGTTTTTTGATATAGAGATCGCATGGTATAGCGGAACCTTCAAGCCTGACGCTTACGGTTCGTGTCAACGCTTGTCCCGGGAATTATAAATACGCTCTCGTAATCACGGTACGACTCGGATTCAACCGTCCTACAAGAGGAGATAAATCACCTTATACCCAAGTCTTAACAAGTAGAGAACCATCTTTGTCGCAACAACACAAAAATAAACAAAAAAATCCAGTGTGAACATCACACGACTTTCCTTATCCTACTTATGGGGAAAACATCCTAACGACAATAATTTAGTGTTGGAAATCCGAGTAAAGTCTGTTTTTTATTTAAATGGAAATTATCAACTCAAAAATTTTGGTGTGGCTTATCTCCACAGCCACAAATTTTGTTAAAAAATTATGGTTATGATTTCAAAATTCTGACTTTTATTAATCTTGTGTGCCCGTTTGCTCTTGAAAGCGCTATAATTGGGTCGTTACACATTTTTTTATTGCATATTCTGAATCTTTATTAAAAAATTGACCCATGTTTTCGTTTTTTTTTTGAAATCTTAATTTTAGGACAAAAAAATATATCAAAAACTCGTAAAATGAAATAAACTCAAAACGCGCGCGTTTTATTTGCTGTGAGGTAATAATCCCTTCTTTGCGTTCATTGGCTGTTTGAATGTCGGTAATGCAGATTGCAGATCTGTTTTAACGTTATATTTTGGTGTTTGTTTATTTTAATATTTGTGTTCTGTGTATACAATAATAATTATAATGCCAAAGGTGAGTACATTTAAGCGTTGTTGACGTCAGTGCTTTTGGGATAGTTACTTAGTAAAGCGGGAATTTATCTCGGGTTTAAATTCTACCCCAAACTTAATAATCGAAATTATAGTATTTCAAACTCTTCCAAGTTAATTTTATGTGAAGTAATCTCTAACGTATAAAAGTAAAAAATCACAAAAACTATTGAATACCTATGGATAGACATCATTACCTAAGGTCTAAAGACAGAATTCAGTGCTAATAATTTTAATACCGCAAATTGTGAATAAAAATGAGGTTCTTGTTACAAAAAATTTGAAGAAAAAGGATGTATATACAGAAAAAGTTATTTAGCGAAAGATACAAGTAGGTTTTATGATGATTGGCAATAAATTTTGTGTAATTTATTGAAATGAGCTCAAAGTTGATGCATTTTATAAATTCTTCAGCTTTAGTTTCTAAATTGTAACTTTTTCAACTCGTTCTTCAAAAACGATACACACGACACTAATTTAATTGCGTTCTTTCCGAGGTTCTTTCTCATTCATGTTTATTTTTATTCTTGTCAATTTCTTGCTAAAAATTGAGAATGTTTAACAAACCTGCATTACAAATTGCTTTTACATTTTAACGGGTCCTTTTTCTAATTTTCTGCTTGGAAACTATTCGTTTCCAAATTTCTAAAAACTGCTAGCGGTACCGAATTTGTTCTTTTTTTTTAAACTTCCTTTATTAAAATTACCACGAATGAATTTACTAGTGGTGCCAACGTTAAGACTGTTTGGCATTTCCATTAGAAAAAAACAGACTTTAGCAAGCTAACCCGCCGCTTTACGTCCGACTTTTGGTCTTTGCGACCGAACGGTGCGACCGATTTTTACCAAATGTTTCGTGCTGCGTCCCCTTCCCACAAGTAACTCACATACCAAACTTCAAATTTCTAACTCTTATCGTTCTCGAGATATGCTGTTTACAGACTCAATAATCCAAACCAACTTTTTTGGTGTCTTGAAGCTACAAATCTGGGTAGGTCAAATTTCGGCCGATTACAATACTTTACTTAGAGGATAAGGAAAGTAAAATTTTATCAACGATTTTGTGTAGAATTCATTGTTGTGACAAAGATATAGAAGAATGAAGTAAATAAAAGAGATGAACACTCACTTTTTCAAAGGCACTTGGCTATCCGTTGCATTTCCCCCATTTCTGGAGTCAGTAATTCGACAAGCTACCATATTATACGCTGCAAACATTGCAATGTCATAATTTTAGGTAATTTGCGTTTGAAACTCACCTTTCTCTTGTTTCCGCCGTTTCCGTTTATTGCAGATTTTTACAGCACACACAGAGAGAATTATAGCCACGACAAAAAACAGAAATCCACCCACAACGCCCGCTGTAATCGCTTTGTGTTTAACTCTGGCTGGCACGGAAAACTTCACTTCTTCACTAGTTTCGAAACTTTTCATTGAATAGGCTACAACTCTAAAATAGTACGTTCTACCTCCTACTAAATTCTTAACTGAAATGTGCAAAATACTTAGTTGGGTGGTTTATTAGATAAATGGGAAATTTACCTAAGTACTGAGTATCCTCAGGTCGAATTTGAGCTTTGTTCAAAGTTTTCCATCCACCGTCGGTTCGGTATTTAATTGAGTAGTGCTGAATTAGATTAGCTCTTTCTGTAGGTGGTTGCCACGTAATCAAAAAGCCGTTACTAATTTCTGTTACAGTCAAATTTTTAGGGATACCTGGCTTTGGTCCTGAATGCAAGAGTTCTAAATTATATATGACAACAGTTTCTACATTTACTACTGATTCCAAAAGAAGTCAACGCCATTTCACTATCAATGGCTGATTCTCTTGAATTCAGTTAATGGTGATCACTAGTCGCGTCAAAAATTAAAATTCTGTGCTAGCTGCAAAAAAGCGAACTAAACCAGATATAAATAAGCACATTTATCAAAGTTTCATTCTTAATTAAATGAGTTAATGCATTGATTTTTTCGTTCCAAAACTGTTTCTCCAATTGACACATGCAAAAAACAGCAAAACAGAAATATACAGTAAGTCCCCGGATAAGTGAAACGACTCTTTTAGAAGATAAAAAACTCACGACTTAATTCTTCATTTTTTGGCTTAGTGGAAAAATAGGGGCCTAAATATTGATTCTGAACAATTTTTATAATCTTTTATTTAATTTGCTTTGTTTGTTTGTCTGTCTGCACGAAATCTTACGAGTCAAATTTGAGACAGTTCTTGTCGTTGAACAAACTGAAATTTTGCATACATCTGCATTAAAAAATACAAAAATCAAACGAATGCCTAAAACAAAAAATGCAAAAAGTAAAAAAGTTCAAAAATCAAAAATAATCAAAAAAGTTTAAAGATCAAAAAAATTAAAAAATCAACCGAATCCAAAAATCAAAAAAATTATTAATCAAAAATACGAAAAAAAAATTAAAACCAAAAAAATATATTAAAAAATCCAAAAATAAAGAAAATTAAAACTTAAAAGATTTCACAAAACAATAGGTAAAGACTAAAAATTAAAAAAATATATAAAAAATGTTATTTATTTAAAAATAAGCTTTTATTAGAAAAATGTACTAAAAAGTAAGTAATAATTTTTTTCTGTCAGAAAAGGACCTTTACTTACCCCTTAAGATTGTAAAATTTATAAAAGCTTTGGGGGCGGTCAACTGAGCAAAGTAATTGTGTAACCACTCCCAAAGCTTTTATATATTTTTTTTCTAATAAAAGACTATTTTAAAAAAACATTTTTTAATACATTTTTTTCTTAATGCCTTTTTTCGTGTCGTGCCACATAAAAGGCATAGGTACTTGATTTTTCAAAACTGAAATTATGTTAGGAATTAGTCCTAACCAAGTAAGGCCGAACCTCTAAAAATTGAAAATTAAATCAGGAATTTTTTATCTTTTACAAAAGTCGTGTCACCTATCCGGAGACACACTATAAATATTAAATTGCCTTTAATTTCATATAAACGTGATTACTGACCACAGCCCATAAGGTTAGTAAAACTAAACGAAAATTACAAAACATAGAAAAAATACCTTTAGGCTTGTAGATCGGTGGATAATAGACTCTTCCAGTTGAATCAGTAGGCAAAATAATATTACTATAGTCTAAAATATCTGAAAAAAAAAAACACGTCATGCAAAAAATCGAGTTGCAAGTAGCAAAAAATATGAAATTCAAGAAGGGCAAATAAAAACAAACATGCAAAAGTGTAGGTAGCAGATATTGAAAAAAATTGTAAACACATGTTTTGAAATCATGCCCTTACCCGAATTTTCGTTTTCAGGAAGAAAGGGTGTTGGTGTTGCTTGTACTTTGTGGGGTAGGCTGACGTCTATCCACGACAGCAAAGTAACAAGAATTTACGTATAATAATTGTGTTTTCATGTAAAGAAAGGCATTTCTTTAATTTAAGTATTTTTATTTATTTAAATAATTAAATGCTATTCATCTAAAGAAAATTTAATCTTAAGCCAAGTAAACTGAAATGTTTGATGAAAATAATCCATTTATTTCATGATAGTTGATCAGTGTTATTATTTCAATGCAAAATAATTTTGAAGTAAAGAAATAGTTTTTTTGAATCAATTTTATAATGAATAAACAGGCAGGTCGAACATTTTCCACGTTTTTAACCAGAAACTTGAGTATTTCGTCAAATTTTTTCAAAAAATTTGAAAAATCACCAAATTGATTAAAAATATTTATGTTTCTTATTTTTTTACAAAATCTTGTCCAAACACGCTTAAAAATCACAAAAACAATTGAAATTGATGTTATTTTGTTTGTTTCATTCCATTTAACTGGTTTTGAGCAAAATAAGACAAAAATAAGCTGAGAATGTTTTCGAGCACGTTTTTGTACTACAATCTCAGGTTTTTTTGCGAGATTTTACTAAAGCGAACTGAAAAATCAACAAATTAAGTCGAAAATTGCGTAAATTTTGCATTTCTTGAGGGTTTTAGCACGTTTTTCAGCAATTATTTCGCAAAATTTTGTTAAAAACAAACCAAAAAAACACAGATTTAGGTCTAAAATGATGTAATTTTTTCCTTTTTCAAATGTTCAAGCAGATTTTTAAGTTAAAACTGTTTTTTCGCGAGAGTTTGTCTAAGCGTGTCAAACATCACTAAATTGTTATAAAAAAAAGATTATATTTTGATTTTTTTACCTAACTTAAGATTTAACTTGATTATTTCGTCAAATTTTCTCGAAGAAAAAATAATCGAAAACCACCAAATTGGTTAAAAATAATTCTATTTGTTTTTACCAGATATTAATAAACAGAGTCGAAAATGACAACTTATTTTTGTTTTTTCGAATGCTTTCTCAGCTAGAAACATAATCATTGTCAAATACAAGCCACAAATTCAACAAAATAGGGCAAAAAACCCCGTTTTTTGGGAGATAATAACACAAAAAATTGGAAATATTGCATTAGAACAGGCTAAAAAATTATAAAATTAAATCGAAATTGTTATCATTTTTTAGTTTGTTTCACCCGACTTTCGTTCGTTCATTTATTTCTCAAAATCTCTTGATTGATGTTGTTTTGTTTGTTTCATTTGATTTAACGGGTTTTTGAGCAAAATTAAGACAAAAATAAGCTGAGATACCACAAAATTTGGCCGAAATTTTGTTTTTGTTTTTTTACTAAAATCTCAGTTTTCGCTAGATTTCGCTAAAATCAACTATATAATCAGGAAATTAAGTTTAAAATTGCATTTTGTATTTTTCGAGCGATTTAAGGATTAATTCGCAAAATTTCGTTGAAAACAAGCCGAAAAATCCCAGTATTAGGCCGAAAAACGTGTCATTTTTACTGTTTTTTCAAGAGTTTAAGCAGATTTTTAAGCTGAAAATTGCGTTTTTTGTGAAATATAGCCATACAAATCGTAAACTGGTGAAAATTTTGCAAATTTTTTAGCTCGGATCTGGTGAATTTTATGCTTTTATCTGGTGAATTTGTCACTAGGGTTTAGTTGTGTCACAGATTCTTCTTCTAGGCAGAAATCAAATATTTATGACCTATTTCATTTTAAAAAACACAGTTGCAACTTTGCCAATGTGGCAATAGCAATGGCACAAGTTTTTTACCTACCTATTATTGAAAAAAAATCAATGTTTGTAGTTTTTTAGATTTTATATTCATATTATATTTCAACTTTTTTTACAACACCGTTTTTTTTATAACATTATCCTCTCTCAATAAACAAACAAATTATCACTTTCAGTGAAAGAAATATCTTTTTAAAAAGAACACCCGAAATCTTGAAACAATCAAATATTTTGTACATTCAAATAAATATGAATATTGAACCAAATAACACTTTTGTCTATTAGAAAAAAAACTAAAGTTTTATTTAACGTTAAAGAAATTTTGTTTTATTTTAACCAATTATTGTATTAATAGATACAAATAAATAAAACCAGAGAAGCGAACAAATATTTCCTTGCCCGTACAGAATCAACAAATTTCTTAGCTCTAAATAAATTTTGTTTGAAACAATTTTTTTTCTGTCTAGATCAAAATCTTACCTAAAGTTTTGACGGTGATGACTTTGCTCATCAGACCATCGCCCAAAGCGTTTTTCCCTACCACTTGAAATTCGTAGGTAGTTCCCGGGGAAAGGCGATTAATCTTAATCTGAGTGCTACCTGAAGGCGTAACTGGTATGGTGGACCATTCCGCAGTTCCAGCTTCCCTATACCAAATGGTATAGTTCTGTTTATAATCCGGCCCTCCGCTATACCCAGGTAACCACGACAGGGTTACTGCAAATTCCATCGCATTTCCAGATAGATTATAAGGGGCATGAGGCTCCGTTCCCTCCACCACTAACCGAGTCGAGGTAACAATCGTCGCCACTTCATTAGAAGCCACACATTGGTAGAAACCAAAGTCTTTGGCGCGTAAACCCTCGATGGTTATGTTTCCACCGACGATTTTGTATCGTTTTGGGGGCAAAGGGCTACCGTCTCGCCTTTGCCACTCTATCGTTGGTTTCTGCGTCCCTTCGGCTTCTTGTGCCTCGCAATGCATCTCAACAGTATCGCCGACTTTACGTTGATACAGCGGTTCAGGTTCTATGGTGAATACTGGCGGTTTTCGAACTAAAACTTCCATTTGACCGGAAGATCCTTGAGTTCCCTGAGCATTGTAAGGTGTGCAAGTGTAACGCCCTTGATGATTCTCATTGACTCGGGTAAAAAGGAGAGAACCGTTGTTCATAATTACGATATCTTTAGTCTGATACGGCTCTAACAAGCGTTTGTCTTTGGTCCACGTTACGTATTGTAGAGGGGGGTTGGCTTTGATGTAACACTGGACGACTCCAGCCAAGCGGAACGGCAAGTACTGAACGGTTGGCGTAAACGTCACCTTTGCTGGATCTAAAACGGATTAATGAAACTTTAAATTGAATACGGATGCCTAAACACCAGTGGCGGCAACATAGGCAGTGCCTATGCGATACAAAATTCAAAAAACACAACAAAATATACGAAATACGAAAACTTAAAAAAGAAACTGAACTTCATGTATCTCATAAAAAGCTTAAAACTTTTCCATTATATTTTTCGAATTTCTTTTCAAACTATACAAAATCCCTGTATACGATTTTGTTGGTCCAAAAGTCTGGAAACGATTTTATGGCTATAAAAATGCTATTCAAAAAAAATTTTGAATATTAATTATTTGTTTATACTTACGAGATAAACATAGTAACTTTTTTTGTAATGGAAACCTAGCACAACTTTTTTTCTTTTTTTTAGACAACGAGCTTGTTACAAGAATTGTTGCCATGCAAATTTTTTTTTTGTAAACATCACACTTTTTTGTTAAAAAAATGTTTGACTTACAAGAATTAAAGAATATTTTTGAGTAAACTACCAGTTTTTTTTTGGAAATAAATTAATAAATGTTTAAGGGTTGTAAAGGAGC
>NW_025400985.1:3197250-3206468 GCF_015345945.1 Tribolium madens
CATTTAGAAATATTTTTTTTCTACTGCAAAGAACAAGGTACAAGCTGTATGGTTGTAACATTTTTTAAGAAAGATTTTACATACAAGAATCTGCTCTATCTACTACAAATATTATTTTTTTAACCTTTTTGTTAATTCACAAAATTTTTATGTTTAAAAATAAATTATTCATCAAGTTCTAAGTCAAATACGACAGCAATAAAAAAAATTAAGAAAAAATTTATTTACTTTTCGTAAAAAGAATTCAATACAAAAATATTGTATATTTTAATTTTAAAAAAATTTAATAAAATCTTTCATTTAAATTTTATTAACGATACTTCCGTTGGTGAGGCCAGATAGCGCAGTTGAAATAAAAAAAATGGCTGTATTTAAATACATAAAATAGAGCATTAAATTCTCAATAATAAAATGCAAAAATTTTATTGAAAACTATGCAGGGTGTGTCAGAACTCGCGAGTTGAAAAAGTCCATTAGTGGACTACCTTTAAATGGTAAAATTAAAAAGTATAGGACATAGATAGACACTAATCTCGTGCATCACCTAAAATTTGCAACCATACAGCATGTCTCAAAAATAAGTTAAGATACAAACTTGTGTTTTTTTTTAAATAAAACACCATATGTTTGTTTGCATTTTTGGATGTAGCCTTTTAAGACAATGTTTTTACGCTAAACTTTTGTTAGTCGATTTCGCTTAGTTTTAGAAATAGGACGTTTGTTTGACGAAAACATGCACTTTTTAAAAATTTATTACACAAAAACTAAGACAGCTAGAACAAATTTTTTTTTACTTCTGCGAAGAAGAAAGTACAGAATTTAAAGCTGTAGCAATTTTTTGGTGTTTTGCATTTGCAAAGATTATTAAATTAAGAAGTTTGTTAAAAGTTAAATAACTTAATGTCTAGAATTGATAAATGAAAAGATTTTTAACATTCACTTATACGTCGATTTATCCAGAGATTGTAAAAGTCGTTATAAAAACTGAAATTCAAATTATTTTATTGTAAACATAAAGAATAATGGATTCAGTTTAACACAGTGATATTTCTTCCATCTCTTGTGCAACTGTGCACTTTTTGGCTACTGAAAAAATAGTAATTATTTTTTTAATGTTTAACATTAAATATCTTTTTAGTTATTGCTTATAAACACCTAAAAGTACATAATTTTAGAAAGACCATTTAATAATATTTAAATGCAAAAACAATAAATAGGTTGTTCCATTTAAATTTTTTAAGTTATTGAACTTTTAACAAACGCCTTCATTTTTTATCTTTGCAAATGCAACACACTAAAAAATGTTACAACCTTATAACTTGGACCTTCTTCTTTGTGATAGTAAAAAAAATATTTCTAGATGTCTTAGTTTTTGTGTAATAAATTTTTAAAAAGTGCATGTTTTCGTCAAAGAAACCGTCTCATTTTTAAAACTAAGCAAAATAGACCAATAAAAGTTTAACTTAAAAACATTGTCATAAAAATCTACAACCAAAAACGCTAAGAAAATTATAGTGTTCCATTTTAAAAAACACAAGTTTTTATTGTACTTATTTTTGGGACACGCTGGATAGAAAATAATTTTAGGCGATAGACTAGATTAGTATCTATCAATGTCCAATATATTTTTTTTTATTTTATCATTTAAAGGTCATAAATGGACTTTTTCAACTCGCTGGGACACCCTGTATTATAAACAATTCACTAGGCGACATTTTTTCAATTTTTTTTTTCTAACTTTGATAAAAATACCTATGTAATTTTGTTCAGAAAATCTAAAAATGATTACCAAAGTTCTCCATCACGTAAGGTTTTTTTGTTATTTTTGTTTTCACATTTAAAGAGTGATCGAAACAATCACTCATATTCACGAAATAGACAACTAAGAAGATGCATTAAGACCCTTATTCTCTAATTTTTCTTTTTCGTTAATGAACGAATAGGTTTCAACGACATATTTGAATTTCGTGAGAAACCCATTGCTCTAAAAAGGGCATGGAAAAAATTATCGATGAATTTAATACTTGTGGTGGTTTTGTAAAATTTAAAATTGTAAATATTTTTTGCTCATATTTCTCGTAAAAAAATTAGTCGTTCGTTTATCGGCTTATTAAGAATATACAGCTCAACTTTTTTGAATTTTTTTCCAAGCAATTAGTAAACTGGTTTTTAAATTAATTTAAAACGATTTGAAACGGAGACGGTAAAACGCTCATAGCACCCTCATTTTTTGGGTCCAAAAATCGAGCGATTTTGTATCTCGTTTCGTCTCGTTTCGTAATTTATAAATCCACAAAATAAGTAAATGAGACTCACATTCGACGTTGAGATATGCTGACGCTGATTGGGGTTCCCCAATACCATTACTGACTTCACACAGATATTGTCCGGAATCGTCCGAATTAACGGGGTTAATAACAAGCGAACCATCCCTCCGAATGTTGACTCTCGTCTCCAACGAAGCAAGTTCTTTAACTGGGGCGCCTTCACGAAACCACTTAACGGTGACGTTGCCAGGTTGAGCCTTCGCTTCGCAAGTAAAATGCACTTTTTCCCCTTCTAATTTCGTTTGATTCGTTGGAGGAACCATGATGACGGCGCTTCCAGCGATTATAACCCTCGCCGTATGGGAAATTTGACCTTCGCCATTCCGCGCAATGCACGTGTAGTCTCCGATGTCTTCATGGCGTATGTTGGAGATTCGCAGTTCCGTTCCATCGTTGAAAATACCTGAGATTTTTATTTTACAAATTTAGAGATTTTGGTTTTGGGGAAACTTACCTATGGTGGCTGAAGGATCTACAGGATTAGCATCTTTATACCAAAGAATTTCGGGTGTAGGTGTGCCTTCGGCTGTACAAGTGAGGATGATGGCATCTCCCAAGTTGACATAGATGACATCGGAAGGGGTGTCCGTGAAACGGGGAGGTGCGTGAACGTCGAGGTGGAACCAAGTACCATTTTTGTGCGAGTTCGGGGACCGGTTGAGGAACACCACCTTGCACTCATACCTAAGAAATGACAAACTTCAACTACAATCCTGTATAATTTTGTTACATTAATTATACTAGCCAACAAGCATTTTGTGACTGAGAAGAAAACAGTTATTTTTTGTTCAATTCTAGGTGCTAAACTCAAAAATGATAAAGAAAATTCCATAGCACGTCAAATTTTAAAGTTAGGCATTTTAAGATATCATATGTACAAAATCGCCGAAAAACGGAACACTTAAAATTTTTCTTCATTCTCATTTAAATTTTTTCCCCCAAATTTGGGTGCCGTTAGTGACGAGCAAGGGGAAAGGTTCCACCAGGATATATTGACGATGGAAAAGAGGTACCAAGGGAGATGGATCTAGCTATGATGGGGGATTACTGCTGGTTCCTGATAAGGGAAGTTAAAACACCCTACAAAAGAAAGTCAGCTTTTGCAAAAAACTCATCTACAACAGATTTATGTTAGAATCTTATACATCTTTCAACATTGTTCTTGTTTAGTGAATAAATTAATTTCTTTCGTCGTCTATTTAATTAATTTCTATTTGAAATAAAGAATTTTTACGTTAAAATTTGAGAAAACTATTTTCCTGTAACTTAAAATCTGCACATGATGGAGAATTTTTCTTATCAAATTCGTAATTAGGGATGTTAATGTACCCTGATACACGTGTCAATAGATCAATCACATTAAAAAAAAAATTGTTGGGTAATGTTATTTTTGTTACTTTTTCCCCATTTAAGTAGTAGAAAATAGTGTAAAATATAGACTCAAGTACAAAACGAATTTGTTGTTGATACATGAAATCTGTAATAATAATACCTAGTAACTAAAGTAGATGCGAAAAAATGAACTTCTCTCTGATTTTATCACCCAAAACGTCTTTGTTAATCAATTTTGTAATTTTCAGAAAAAAATTGGTATAACTTCATTGAATGAATCTCTTAAATAAGAATCAACCAATTGCATTAGATTTTTGAATTCATCCAAACTTTAAATTATTGGTTTTTCATATTATTGTGATAGAGCCGAATTTAATTGAACCAATCACATCCAAATAAAGTGTTTTTTTTTTACATAATTATGATAACCGATTTCAAACGGGCCAGTCACAATGCTCTGAATTTTTACGACAATCCATAGGTTGATTGATGATTTTTTTAACTCCCTAAAAAAACACTGGCATTTATCATTTACAGATCTTTTATTTATAAAAAATCGTCTGGATTGCAACCCAGAAGTGTATTCGTAAAATTAAGTATTTATCTGTCTGATATCGCCGACCCTTGACTTTGATCGACATTTCCCTTAAAAAGTAGTGCTTTGAAACAAAACAGACAGAATATGGGATGTGTTAAATAAGCCCGGTTTGTTAATTGTTTTTAGTTTAAACCTCCAAATATTGAACATTTTCAATTTAAAAACCCGTATAAAATTATATTATATTATATATTATAATTATATTATATATTATAAATTTTGGGCGCAGTTTTTGAGAACAAAAAAACAATGTAGTTGGTAAATGATAATTCAAATCCAAAATTCACTATTTTTTAGAAATATTTAATAATAAGTGAGTTTTAAAATTGTGTTTTCAAAAGCTTGAATAAAAAATGTTGTTTGTAACACGTACCAAAAATTTCTTTTTGTTTACGCTCCCGAAAATAGTTGTTTTAGGGACTCATTTAAGTCCCTAAAATAAGTTTTTTTCCGGACTCAATAAAATAGTACGTAAAATGGTTATTTTAAGTACTCAGTCCCCAAAAACAGTTTTCCAGACGAAAAAGTCAATTTGGTTACTGTGGTGGCGAAATTTATTAATTAATAAGAGGTGTGAATTCGTTTTTTGAGAGCTTTAACAAAAAAAATGTTGTTTGTAATAACACGTAAGTATGTACCTAAAACATTTTTGTGGAGTCATCTGCTATGCAACGATTCGTCCGCAAAAACTGTATTTTAGGTACTTGTAACAAAAATAACTATTTCACAACCACTTTTGTTTCCTCTCACAGTACCTAATTTAAAAAAAAATCATTCAAAATTGAAAAAAAAACATGGTTGCATAGAAAATGAAAGCAACTTCAAAATGATATGTCACTCGACCCCTTTTGCTATGTAAATTTTTTGATGGAGTGGTTCTGGGAGTTAGAGGTTTGCAGAAATAACTTTGAAACTTTGGGCCCCCTTAAAGTGTCAGAATTTTTTGTAAACTTGGACAAAATCGGGGATTTTAAAGGGTGCCAATTTTATTTGAAACAGCCTGTATACATACAGAGTGCGCCAGAACTCCCGCCTCAGAGGAAAATGTATATGTGGCTTTTATTGGAAAAATTTTTGTACCTTTACCAAATAATTAAAAAAAAAAACATATACAAGATCATCAGTATCAATAAAGAGACATAAAAAAATGTGAAATGTCAAGTAATAAATGTCAAAAGTTTTTGACATAGAATTTTTTAAACATTTTTTCCATGTTCCTGGTATCTTATCTTATTTGAAAATTTTCTCTAGCGCACGAGTTCTGACACACCCTGTATAAAAAATTTTCCTGCCTGACTGACCTATCAACGCACATCCTAAACCGCTGGGGATAAAAACTAGAAATTTTCACAGTAGATACTTCTTATAACGTAGGTAGAACTAAGGAAGAATTTTTGGAAAATCAATTCCAAAGGGGGTTAAATAAGTTGTTAAAATTTGTATGAAAATCCGACATTACTGAAGTAATATGTATGAAAATTGGTACTGGGGTTTTCGGTTAAAATGAAGAAACGTAAATTTCAGGATTTTTGGAAATTCTACCCCCAAACAGGTTAAACAAGGAATAAAAGTTTGTATAAAAAATCGCCATTGATATCCATCTACAAACACGAAGTTTATAGGTCCGCTAAGGAAGAATTTTTCGAAAATCAGTCTCTAAGTTGGTGAAATGGGGTGTAAAAGTTTAAACAAAGATAGAAACATAAAATGTGAAAGATATGTTTCTTAATAAATATAAAACATAAAATAAGTTTCTTAGAGGTTGAAACGAGGTGTGCACGTTAAACGAAGATAGAAACATAAAATGGGAGATTTATTCCTTAGACTTTCTGTTTCTAAGGGATATAAAGGTTTAAATGAAGATAGAAACACGAAATTTGGAAAAACATTTCACTTAAAGAGTGAAGTTCACTAATTCGCACTTTTCAAAAATCAACCTTTAACGGATGAAATATGGTGCAAAACACTTAGACGAAATTAGACAAAGTCCACTAAAAAGGCAATTTTCGAAAAGGCACCTTTAACGGGGTGAAATAGGGTGCTTTCATCATTCTTTTAAAAATCGGTTCTCTGCTACGGCATTTTTTGAGTTGGTAAATCAAAGAAAGAATAGATAAACTAGCTTCACTTTCCCTCTTTGAAATTAACTAAAGTTTATATCGAAAATCTACGTAGACGATGAATTTTTAATACAAACTCGAAGTTTGGAGATCCGCTAAGAAAGTATTTTTCGAAAATCATGGTGAAATGGGGTGTAAAAGTTTAAACAAAGATAGGAACATAAAATGTGGAAGATCTGTTCCTTAATAAATATAAAATGAGTTTCTAAGGGAGTGAAATGAAGTTTGCACTTTTAAACGAAGATAGAAACATACAATTTTGGAGATATATCCCTTAGAGGGTGTAGAGGTTTGCTGAGAAAGGTTTTTTCTAAAATTTATTTCTAAGGATCTGAAATGGGATGTAAAGTAAATGAAGAAAGAAACACGTAATTCAAAAAACATTTCCCTTAGAGAGTGAAGAGGTTCACTAATCAGGCACTTTTCAAAAAGCATCATTTAACAGGATGAAGTAGGGTGCAAACCTTTAAACGAAATTAAAAACATAAAATTTAGAATTTTTGGGGGTGTAGACGAAATCCAGGTAAAATAGGGTGCTTTCGTCATTCCTTTAAAAATATGTAGGTTCTGTGCTCCGGCATTTTTTTTGAGTTGGGAAATCAAAAAAAGAATAGATAACTAAACTCGAAAATCTACATCGACGATCAATTTTTAATACAAAATGGAAAATATTCACACTTACCAGCCTTGATCCGACTCGCGAATATTTGTCAAGTTGAGTGATGCAGCTCCGTAAGGAGAGTCCGGTGATACTCTTGACACTCTTCCTTTATAACCTTCCGCGCTGTGAGTTGGATAGCTTTCGTACCAAATGTATATTGGTATATCCTGTCCCTTTAAAAAAGCTCAATCAAGTTATCACCAAAAGAGAAATGCTTGAGAAGACTTCAACAGCTAAGTAAAAAATAATAAAAGTAGCAACGTTTATTAAAGAGATATTTACCGCTGAAGTCGTTCCTCAAACATTATTGATCTTAAAAACGAAAAATGTTAAAAATACATACAAGTAAAAGCTTAAGGCTAGGTTAAAACGAATTTTCAAATGTCAATCATAGAGTTGTAGACTATACAACAAATGATGTGCTTATAATTTACAACTTATTATCAAATTATCAAACTGCTCAAAAAATACCAGTTGAGCGAAGTGTTTTTAAATTTGTTTTAGAGAAAATTCCTTTAACCTGGCATTATTATCATGCAATGTTAGACCAAAACCACCCATGCCACGCATAAAAACATTAAAAACTATTCTTTTGGTGTTAAATATTTTTGTACTAAGAAGGAACCTAAAAAGAGACAAACAGGAAACAAGAATGCTACTAATAGAGATCAAGAGAGACAGATACAAGAACACACACTACTTTTAGCAAACTAAAAAAAGAGCAAACAGAACTGGCAATTATTTGTATAACCGACGAAAGTTTCAAAATATTGAAGAGAAGAAAGCATTAAATACCAGTTCCATTGTAAATAAACTAGTCTTGTGATTGTTAGTAGAGTGAGTGAGAACAGATTTTTCCCAGTGAATTATGTTAAAAATGTGCAAAACGTAACTATAATTTCTGTACAATACATAAATATATTATCAAATCACAAGATTGATGACGATGAAACAAAAAGTTCATGTATCTTTGTTGCACATCTGTTAAGACACATAACAAGATCCATGAATACAATGATGTAATGAAGATGAATATAATATTATCTGCTCTCCTTATCCCATTAGAAGTAATTACTTCACTATGGCCAATCACAATCAAACTAAACCAATTGAATGAAAAGAGGTGATTTGTGGTTTAAACACTTTTAACACCCCCAAATAAAAAATAATTTCTAATCTCTGATGTAGATAATTAATTTAATCTCCAAGCATATTTACAATTTACCAATCATGCCGTCAATTCAACTGTAAATATGACCTGTCTATAGTATGAAGATCCATTACTTGAAACCACCACCTTAAAAATGTCAAGTAGTGTCAAGTGTTTGTTGTATGAAATAGTTTAAAGTGTGAAATAAGAAGATTTAAAGATTAGTAGTTTCTTAGTAATGTTTCTTCAAGGGTCAAACCCTGGTACTAAGACCTCCCCGTTGGCCACCACAGTAAGAGAGCAGACTGGTTGAAATCCTACCGTTTCGCCTACCTTCTTCTGCCATTGCAACACATACGGCACAGGGTGTCCGTCCGGGAATTCCACGTGGCAGTTGAAAACCACCGACTCACCCAAAATGGCTGTAATGTGGATGTAACCATCTTGGGTTTGGGTACAGAAGCCTGCACAAAAACGAATTATTTCAACACTTTTGTTTTGGAAACGCTCAACAAAGATTATTTTTTTAATTAAATTATTCAAATGAATTACTTAATATTTTACCTGTCTGCAAGAATAAGAAGGCTAAAAAGGCAACAACAGTATATGTGACGAGTAGTGGTACCGAAACGGTGGTCAGCGGACGAGACTTGCCCCGTGGGTCTGTGCGCATGCCCATCCCGGCGGTCCCATACTCCCTGCTAGCGCACCCTCATTTTCGTTTTCTCTGAAATACAAAAATTATTTCGTACTATTTCATTTCATACATGTGTAACTCGTAACATAAATGCGTTATATTTACTTATTTATCTAACAAAACTATTTTAATTCAGAAAATATATCATTCGAAAGACTATAACGATGTTTACCCCAAAAATGCATACAAACTTTCGTTCCAACACACTAAATTAATAATAAGTTATTTTTTGGAAAAACTAATTGATGAATGATAAAATACTATAAAAATGTGATGTTTTATCAAGAATAAATATTTTCGAAATTTTCTTTTGTTTTTATTTATTTATTTTTT
>NW_025400985.1:3206488-3314950 GCF_015345945.1 Tribolium madens
TGAAGGTTATTTTCAAAAAATTTTTTACATAAATTGCAATTTTGACAATAAAATCGTTTAACTCAAAAACAAAACAAAATTTTGTTGTCAAAATACGGTCACGTTTTTTTATATTACTTTGATTTATATTATTTTTTTTGTGGAGGCAAATGAATTAAAAAAAAACCGCTTGGTTCCATACTTAATATTCACCCACTATAAAACAAATTTAAAAAAAGAGGATAGGTACTAATTCCAGCTTACAAATTACATGTTGTTTTCTCTTTAACATATTTTGTAACCGGATCATTTCTCTTAAACTGTCCAATTTTTCACTTGAACTGAAATTTATTATCGGAAATTTGTAATTTGAAACAAATATGCACAACTTAACTTTAACTTCAACTGAAATTTTTTATCGCAAATTTCTGATTTGAAAAAAATAGGCACGAAGTTGCCAAAATATGCATTTTTTATTTGGCTTACATTAATAAAAAACATTAGATATGCATAGAAAACTTATAATTTTCTTCATATACCTCCTAAAAACAAATATGCATTTTGCATATAATAATCCGAGCCTTAATAATAACCATAGATAATAACATAAGAAAGTGATAATTTTATCAAATGATGTCAAATAGTTCAATAATATATTTATTCCTTGTTGGCAGGATAGCTATTTTTGTTACAATTACCTAAAATACAGTTTTTGCGGACGAATCGTTGCTGTTTCCGGACGAGGCGAAGCCGAGTCTAGAATATCAGATAAGTCCGCAAAAACGTTTTAGGTACATGTTACAAATTTTTCGTCCGAAGAGACTCATTTTAGGGACTCAAACAGCTATATTTGGAAGCGTTTACAAAAAATAGTTATTAGTAATATTATTATGTGTATTCATCGACACATAATTTAGTTCAAATTCCACGAATAGAATAAAAAGTCCTACTATTTAATCCTATAATTTAGGACATTGATACAGGGTGTCCCACCGAATTGATATAAAATCCAATATTTACCTTTTAATGATAAAATTTTAAAATATATATAAAGGAAGTTGATAGATACTAATCTAGTCCATCGCCTAAAATTATTTTCAACTATACAACGTGTCTCAAAAATAACTTACAATACAAACTTGTGTTTTTTTTAATGAAACACCATATGTTTCTTAGCGTTTTTGGATGTTGATTTTTATGACAATATTTTTAAGCTAAACTTTTATTGGTCAATTTTGCTTAGTTTAAAAAATAAGACGGTTTTTTTTGACGACAACATACACTTTTTAAAAATTTATTACACAAAAACTAAGACATCTAGAAATATTTTTTACTACCGCAAAGACGAAGGTATAAGGTAAAAGGTTGTAACATTTTTTAGTGTGTTGCATTTGCAAAGATAAAAAAAATGAAGGCGTTTGTTAAAAGTTCAATAACTTAAAAAATTTAAATGGAACACCCTATTTATTTTAGATAGACAATTTATCAATCTATTAGACGCAAAAATAAGGTGTTCCATTTAAATTTTTTAAGTTATTTAACTTTTAACAAACTTTAAATTTATTAATATTGACAAATGCAAAACACTAAAAAATTGATACAGCTTTAAATTATGTAATTTCTTCTTTGCAGAAGTAAGAAAAAATGTGTTCTAGCTGTCTTAGTTTTTGTGTAATGAATTTTTAAAAAGTGCATGTTTTCGTCAAAAAACGTCTTATTTCTAAAACTAAGCAAAATCGACTAATAAAAGTTTGGCGTAAAAACATTGGAAAATATTGGACTTTATATCAACTCGATGGGACATTCTGTATATGTATGTGGTTTATTTAAGAGTTACTGAAAATATAATTATTACACAAACATCAAGTAGGAACAATTTGCAGTGTAATTGCAGAAATAATATACGATAAAGTAAATTAAGTCATAAATTTTAACGAAGGTGGCTAATACACATTTTGTGAAAGATGGTTTCATGAAAATTTACTGTGTGATTTTCACCTCAATTGCTTCTAATTAATTGAACCAAATTATGTATAAGCTGACAAGATTGGTCTACGCTGTTCCTACAACGTGATAACTCTACTAATCTGTGTTCGAGTAATCGCACACTAATTTCTGATTGGAATAAGTACTTTTTTATAAAATATTCTTGGAAACGTTTTTGTGGACACTTTTTGGATGCTCTCAGAAATGTTATACTATATACGGGTTACAAAAAGTTGTATCAGGTTACGATATATACAGGGTGTTCGGACCCTTGTCGCCCCAGTTGATAACACCTAAACTTACTTCTTTTTTTCAAAAAGTAAATATTTAAGTAATAATATTCATTCTTGGCTTTCTTAATAAATGTATTAAATTTTTTTTAGCACATCCGGTGTTGCCGGAAATGGTACCAAATTTAGTTTTTCAAATGGAACACCTATGTTTTTTTCCTCCAAACTATAATAATTGACATGAAAAATACTGTAGACCACTATTTATTACAATTTGCGTAGTACAATGCAATCAAAAAACATCTTAAATTTTAGAATTTTATAAGGAAATTGGTCGCGTAGCCTGATTTTTAATTTTAAAAGTAAGGTGTGAATAAAAAAAATGCTTGGATACAGTTTAATTGTTGGTTTGACAAATCTAATTTGTCAGTTGATGAGCGAGTTCTCTTATGGAAACTCTTGGATTTTCTTCGACTGATAACATAACATTCAGATTTCTATTTTCGTGTTCTTCACAAAGAACCACAGGTTTTTTAGTTTTAAGAAGTGAACCTATTCGTCTCAGTTGTGTTTCAATTCGACTAAACTTCCAACGATTTGGGTGAACTCTATTTGAGTATTTTTCTCCATACTGTGTTTCAGCTTCCGCTCTATTTTTATTGCACTTAAAAAACACTTTAAGCTGACCTACCAATTTGTCGTAAATAATATCATCCATTATTAAAGATCTCAATAAGATTTATTGACAAATTAGGCTTTGTCAAACTAACAATTAAACGGTACCCAAGCATATTGCTTCTTGCGTAAATACCTTGACAAGTAAAATCCGCCTACGTTGCAAAATTTGCAATAAAATTCAAAAATTTAAATTGTTTTCTGAGTGCATTATGTAAAGTAAAATGTAATAAATAGTGGTTTACCGTATTTCTCATGCCAATTATTATCGTTTCGAGCAAAAAAACATAGTTGTTGAAAAACTAAAGTAGGTAGCATTTCCGGCTACATCGGATGTGCCAAAAAAATTTGATGCATTTACTAAGAAAATGAGGAATGAATAGTATTACATATTTGAAAATTTACTTTTTGAAAAAAAAGTGTAAGTTTAGGTGTTATCGACCGGGGCGACTTGGACCGAACATCCTGTATATATTTTTTTCAAAAAAATTTCAGGCTCATTATTACTCGTGAGACAACCTGTATATTCTGGTACGAGCCGCGTAGTGGCGAGTTGAGGAAGAGACTTGCTTGAATTGCCTTCTGAACTAACATAAAATTTAGGGCATTTTGCATTAGGCGATACGTAGAAACATTAAACTCGAATTGACATTTGTAATTGTGTGTAATCTGGAATTTTTATGTACGCCGCCGAAAATACGGAAAATTGGTAGGAATACTGAAAGCAATTCACCGGCATTGTCACCAACATGAAAAACATAAAAGACACTAAACTATTAACGCACTCTGAGAAGCTGTTAACGCACCAAAACGAGTTCGTTAATAGCGCTGTTTTTTGTTAAGCCTATTATTTCAAAACCACCCTGTTTAGAAATATTTACATGCATATGTTAGAAAATTCTGCATACCTCTTGCCAAGTTGGCTGCTTTTAGCTAGTGGAGTGGAAAATTGCAGTGGATAAAAAATAGCATTATTTATATTTTAATACATCGAAAAATAGTTTTGCTAAAAATAAATTACCCATGCGCAGAACACACCTTAAAGTAATTAAATATCCTTTGTTAGTTCACACATAATTCTCCTTTGTTTGTTGAATCGACACTCGTGCGTATTTCGTGACGAACATGTCTATGCACTTTTCACCATGTTTAATTGTTTGAGATGGCTAAGAAACGAATTCAAAAGCGATACATAGGTTAATTCTTCGTACACGACGAAAGCAGTGGCGCGCGACTATATCTCAGGGTGAATTGTGGCGAATGCGCCGGTTCTCCTACGCCCTCCTAGTTTTGTCATATTGATCCGACAATCCAGGGTTCTTCGCGCGGGACACTCAAACTGAACGAAAAATAACGACAGTTGGCGAATTACACCGATTTAGGTCAGGGATATTGCGAATATTTATAATTCTTCCATTAATGGAACCGAAAATTGATTACCAAATGAAAGATTCTCAAAAAGGTATTTATCCAAACCTGACAATATGTGACAAAACAATTATTAATTAACTGATTATAATTTTTTAGAATTTTTTTTACAAACATTTGCCACTTTTCTGTAAAAGTCCTACCAAAATGTAACAAACAGTTTGATAAAAAACTGTTTACATTGTATTCAATATACAGCTTATAATGAAAGCCAAATATGCCAGAATGTCGATAACGTAAATATTTTCCAAGCCTAAATTAAATATTTCCTTGTTAGTATTTTTTAAATTATGTATTCAAAAAAAAGTTTAGATTGAAATGATTAAAATTTAATGGAACATTTAAACAGAAGGATAAAATAAAGAGAGCATCGGTGATTTTACAGGATGTACGATATGTAAAACAATAGGGCTTTTTCAAATAGCTGAAAAAGTATATGAGCGATCAAAGTTTCATAAAAACTAAAAACACCACGAAGGCAAGCTCTATTTACAGGCTGTTCCAGCTAAACCACACATTAGAAGTATTCGGAGTTCTGACAATGATATTTATCTAAAATTATGTTTATAACCAGAATCGATTAGGTTCTGCTCAATGAAAATATAAGATTGCGGTACTTCCTGTTACACCGGAAGTGGATATCAACTTCGTTTTTTTTATGTTTTTGATTGCGTTTTTGGATTACTCAAGTGATTTTAAGAAAACTTTCTTTAGTCTTCCCTATACCTGAGTTTAACCGTTTTCGAAATATTTAAAACTTTTTAAATTTTTTTGGATTTGAATCTTCCTATTCAAAAATCGATAACTCTATCATTTTTTATGTTAAAACCGTATTTAGGTATACGAGAGAGAAAGGTTAGATCTTTCCTTTGGTGTATTCATAATTGGAAAAATAATTAAAAAACCGCCAAAATGTAATTTAACTTAATTTTTCTAAATAAAACACCCCAATTTTTTTTTTTTTTCACTAAATAGAGGTGAATTCAGTTCTGCTTCGATCTGTATTAACATTCCCTATATAGCCATAGCTTACTTTAGCATAGGTAGTCATAGAAATAAGGAAAAAATGGAATATCAAACTTATTCAAATTTAGATTAAATAAATTTAATTTGTACCTATTTACGAAAAAAAACTTGGTGTTTTTTCAGTGAAAAATAAACTGCTCAACAAAAATTAAGGAAGTATGCAATAATTACAATAATTAATTAAATTAATAAATTATTAAAAAATAAATTAATAATTAATTAACAGTGAAATAAAGGCAGAAATCTTTTTACTTTTTTGTTTTTGCTGGATTCCACAATGCTTAGAAGAAAAAATTTGTTTGTTGTAAAAATAATGCGACTTCCTTAACTTTTGTGGAGCAGTATGGCAAACTATGCGAAAACTACCATGTATAGTAATGAATCAATTTCTTCCATTGTAAAAAAAAAATAAAATATCTTTGAAATCATTAAATTTAGGTATAGGGAACGTTAACACAGATCAATGCAAAATTAAATTCTCTTTCATTTAGTAAAAAAAATTGGGGCCTTCCATTTGAAAAAATTCAGTTACGGGTATTTGAAGTTTCCCAAACGTAACCTTAAATTCTGGAGGTTTATTAATTATTTTTCCAATTATAAATACACGAAAGAACAGATGTAACTTTTTTTTTATACGATTCCAAAATAATTAAAAATGCTAGAGTTATCGATTTTTGGAGAGGAAGGTGCAAATTAAAAAAAATCAAAAAAATCTAAATATTTCAAACTCTCTCAAAATCACTTGGGTAATCCAAAAACGCCATAAGAAATATAACTTTCTATTTAAAATGACGAAGTTTAACCCATTTCCGGTGTAACCGTGCTGCCGTCTTGAAAATATTTTCATTGAGAAAAACCTAACCGATTATGGCTACAAACATAATTTTAGATAAATATCAGTGTTAAAACTCCCAATACTTCTAAGATGAGGTTTAGCCAGAACAGGTATATTATAAATGTGCTTTTTACTCGCTTTTTTACTTATTTTACTTTATAAGTTTACTTTTTTAGGCCATAATGCTAAAATAGAATTTGATTTTTTATAATTATTGAAAACAGGCTCTTTTGCTGATCCAATTATTCAGGATAGAGATAACCATTTCTACGTTATGAGTCCGGACTCCGGAGTCTCAAATTTATTTTTATATAATCTTCAATCCGTTTAAACCGGTCGACTCTGCACCAGCAGGAATAACGAACAGATCGATAGTGTTAGTGACGTTGTAGACCCGCCCATGACGTCATTCTCTAACTGGCAGCTTCGCTTTGAAATCCTGATTCCAGAAAATAAACATCAAAAATAATCAAATAAATTATTATTAACTTATTATCACTATAGTGGCCCAAAAGATAGAAGATATTTCCTAAGAACCTTGTATTGATTATTAAAAACACCTTGTTTCTCAGTAAAATTTCAATATTCATGGTCAGAAAAAGTAATTATAATTTATTAGAAGTAATCCATTATTTTTTTACTTACCCAACACATTTGCTAGGTCTTACTAACACCAATCTGGAACAAAACGAATTATTGAGTTTACTTTTATTTTCAGCTAAGACTTCAAACTATAGGTCAACACAAAATTTAAATAAACCTATTTATATGTAAAATTGTAGTTTTACCACCTATTTTTCCTAAAAAAATCAAATCAAACATCAAAAAGTATATTAAAACAGTGTTACAAAGTATCAGGAGTATCACAATGAGAGGTTGTAACACGTATTTTATATACTATTTTTTCTATTGAGCGCTTTATATTTGACAGTTAAAATTGATGACATTTCGCTTGAAAATAGCTGAAACTGGATCAGTTTTGATGAAATACTGATCTACAACAATTTCTCACTTAAAAACAACAGTTTGTAGTCAGTGATGGCATAAAATGTTTCCAAAAACAGTGTCACAAAAAGCATTTTGTGTAATTGAAAACAGCACAAAATGCTCATTGACACTGAAATAAAAAAAATTATTTTATGTAATTCTAGGTGAAATATGCCAATTAGATGAGAAAATATGAAATTTTGGATATTCGTTTTATTTTTCTGAAAGTTATTTATGTTCCCAACATAATTTCACCAAACAAAAAGTTAAAAAATATGTATTGACAAGTGCAACCTTTAAAACAATTATTTCAAGCTACGTTTGCTTAACATCTTTTGTTGTGTGTTAAATGGGGAACATGAACGTGTTCTTGCATCCAAGTAAAGTATGTAAATGCGTATTGAAACAACTATTGAAAAGAATAAAGCCAAGTCAATGATTTACTTCATCCTAAAAACACTCGCTGAAGAGTTGTTAAGTAAAAGCAAAGAATATCTGAAGCAAGAAAACCGGGTGCGGTTCAGCCTCGCCCTCTACCGGGCCAGTATCGATCCTGCATGAAGACCGAAACATGCCAGGGACAACACATTCCTCTTTGCAGAAATACAAATACATTGTATATCATGTAATATGCCTACAGAAATAATAATAAATGTTTTTCTAAATATTCATCGCTCAACCTAAAACACTCTAATTAGGTTGGAGCTTAAATTTAAGCCCCTAAGCTTCGTAATAATAACAGTAAGGATTTAGACATAAATAAATTGTTTTAATCACATGTGCTAAAAAAGGGGAAAACAGAATAGATTTTCTTTTGAACAAAAACCAAATTGCCATTGATGCACCCGTATTGCGTTTGAATTTACAAACACTTTGTAAAATTAATCAAATTACTTACCCACATGCAGCCAAATGCAGAAAATGGAAACAGTAGCTCTCAAGTCATAATCTGAAACAAGTATCAATTTTGAAATAATTAATGAAACGGTTTTTAAAGCAAATAAAAGTTGGTGATTAATTCTTAATTTTGTATGTTTTTAGTCTGTAAATGTTTACTTTCCACTCAATCTATGTATACCTTGCTTTAAACAAATTAACAAATTGTGTTTTAATGCAAAATAGAATAGGCCAACAGAAGTTACGATAGTGTGGTTCTTACAATCTCAGAGAGGACAGAGAAACGGGACTTAAGGTCAATAGTCATGTAATAGTCATACACTATTACTTCAGAGGCGCAAGAACAACCAAAAATAGGTGAACTACTTTTGCTAAGGTTTATTATATAAAATCAGTTCATTAATTTTCCTAAACAAATGGTGATTGTGTGCGAAATATAGTTTTGCTCCTAACAGAGAATAAAGAAACGCTTTATTTCCTCGATTTTTAATAATAATAATAATACTTAATAAAATTAAAAGTAATACAAAGATGCGGAGGCGAAGTCTAACTAAAAGCTATTCAACTTAACCTCAACAGAAAATTAATGGTAGAAAAAAAAACTATAATAACTTATAAAAATAAAAATATTTAATCTAAACAATATAAAATTTTAATAAAAATAAATTCGGAAGTTACTTAATAACTAAAAGTAAAGAAAGAAATCATTGCCAGTCTCTCAAAAACAAAAAGAAAAAACAAGAAGGAATTCTTTAAGAAGAAATGAAAAAAAAAAGAACAGAAATAAATTGTTTTGCATTTATTTTGCTAACTCAGTTGAGCAAAGTTAATTGTGCTTAATCTGGTTACTTCATTCCATTGGGAATAAAATAAGTGAGATACAGATTTGTAATCGTAAAATAAGTACACTGGAAATGAATGAATTGAATCTTTTGAGTCTTTTTTGACATACAAACTCCTTGGTCCATAATTTAGATTAAAATTGCAATTGAATTGACTGAATTTTTTCATTGTTTGATTTTATTTCTTACATTATTAATTTAGTCTATTGGGAGGAATGTTTTGTATGCATCTTTGGAATAAACTTCGTTATATGCCTCAAACCTACATTCTCGAGATAATTATTTGTTCCCTTGATACATAAATAACATTTTTTTTTATCTAGTGGCAAAAAATTTTGACCTAATTGAACTTAAACCGTAATATATTTCTTTCTGATTTTTCTTTATTAATAATAACAGACATTAGTTGAATAATTCAAGTAATAATAAGATTGATTATTAGTTTTAGGTGAGACAGTGTAAAACATTTATTTATGTTCAAAATGTAACATGTTGCAGTGCATGATAGCACATTTGGTAAAACCTGGCGTGACCTCCATGTAGCACCCTCTGCATTAATATTCAACAAATTATTATAGGACTAAAAGTTACGTCAACTGTGTTACACCAAACTCGGCCCTATTACCACAATACTTTACAATGCAGACAAAGAAAAGTGTCGCGTGATTGCTACCAAAGAACTGATTCGTTTTGAATTCATACCATATAATAAAAGAAATGAAATGTTGATTAAACGGGCTAGTGGAATTTTTATGTCTTTTATGTAGATATGAATAAAAAATGAAAATTTCCCACTTGCTTACAAAACAGAAATAATTTTTGAACTTTGTAAATCTATTTTTTAATTTATTATTTATTTAAGGAATTTTTAATTTAAAACTAATCTACATACTGGGTGAATAAGAACTACGAAAATAAAAGTACAAAAAAAAATTAATAAAAATAACATCGTTTTTTCAACATTTTTCGAATTTTGAGTTTAAAAAAAAAAATTAATGGCAAATTTTTGTGATGAGCTCGGAAGGCAACTTTAAGAATTTATTAAAAAAAACTACTCGATAAAAAAATATTTAATTAGAGGTCATTTTTAGCTCATAGTCTAATTAAAAAAAATGTCATAGTAGGTATTTTGCATCGTGTTTCATACAAGATTTTTTCCAATTTGGTTGTGAAAACCATCAAATTGGAATTTTAAATCTGTGATTAAATTTCAATAATTTTCCAAAATCATACTAGTGTTATTTGTTATCTTTAAATCACACTTTTTAACACTAATGATAAAATAATGTCATATTTTATAACTAGTGATAAAATTAAGAACAATTGACAATAAAATGACATATCACAATGGTTGCTTATCACAACCAAATTGGAAAAAATAATTTTTTGGAAAACTCGAAAACTAAAAAAATAATTTCGGAAAATTTTATTCATGAAAAACGATCACATTTTTATAATACTTTACACTGAACTAATTATTTTTTCGTAAAGTAATTAGTTTATGCAAAAAATGCTTGATTCCACACTTTTTATTCACCTGGTATAATATTAGTTACATAAATATAGAAAATTTACAGTTTGATAAATCTTTTTAAAAAATAACTGATACATAGTCAAATTAGAATAAGCTGATTAAAGGAACGAATATTTTATTCATGAATAAATAATTCAACAAACTTGAAAGTACATAAAATAAATTATTAATTAAAATTTAGGATGCACTTTATTCTTAATCCAACATCAAAATTAAACCTTCTAAAGCTCATCGTCATAAAATCAATCTTATTACGCATATTTTAATGATTTATATTAGTTATCATGAAGACAGGTATATGCGCATTGGCAACAAAAAACTTTCTCCGTCTATATTATGAAATTAAACCCAGATTTGCTTAAACAATGGATTATAACAATAACAGTTAACTGAGTCATCTGCTTTCCACTTGTTTTAATAGTAATTTTACCAGACGACACGGTAAAATTAAATATTTATTTAATATTCGCTTCTACATCCTGCACACATAACTGTTACAAACTTTGCAACCAAAAGATGAAATGTTTAAGTTTGCCTTTAAATACTATTTTACAAAACAGGAGACACGGTATACCAAATTATTTTTTGAAGAAACGCCAGTCAATTAGTAACATAATGGAGCATTTCACTTATGTACCTGTTAAATGAATGCCAATAGTTATGAAATAAAAAACACAAGTCAAAGAAATTGAGGTCAAGGTCTTTAAAACTTTGAATCGCACATCATCATGTCCACTGTTATTTTAAATTGATACATCTTTTCAAAAAGGAAAATAATTTCCACTTTACTCTTTCTTTCACATAAAAATGCAAAAATCATACCCGGAAAAAATAGTAACTGTTATTAGAAGCTGCGGATTTCTTCAGTGGTTTGGATTTCATGCATTCATCGTACTTTTATATTTAAAAAAGTAACGCAATTTTCTGCATCGAAATTTATTTTGAGGATCTCTAAAAATAACCGTTTTCCACTGTCTAAAAATAAACAATTTTTTAAATAACATGTTTCTAGAAGCTGTTACACATTTCAAGACATGTAAACAAATTTTTTCTTGTCAAGTACCTCAACATTCCATCAAAAATTACTACTCGCGCTATAAATGAACTGTACCTTACGTAAAAAAATAACTTCCACACAAATACTCTAATTAAATTAACCGTTAAAATTGCTAGTTGGTAATTGTGTATTTTGTTACCTTATTTACACAATATGTATTTCTCAATATTTTTAAACAGACAAACTCCAGCAGTGGAATTTAATTAATTTCAGTATTTGTAAGCAGGTGCATTGTTATTAAAATGATTTTTTTGTCGAGAAGCTGCATAAGAGCGCATTCTTGTGTTCCACTAGAACGCTCTCTTAGGACGTTTTGCTTGGATGCATTCGAGTATATTCACCTGAGACAATTGAAAAGCTCTCCCATGAAATGCATTTCTAACGTAAATACATGCACTTTTTTTCTAATAGCAGTAATGAATGAATATAAATACATTTTGCAACATTATTTTTCTCTTACAATTCTATACAAAGTCCAATGACACTTGTAAATGGTACATTGTTACCATATGAAAAACATTATGAGCCAAACCTCAAGCTTTCTTTTGTCACCCATGTCAATAGATCGATTTAAAAGGAACCTGATGTTGCAGCGTCTGTTAACCGTTTTTCTGTCTTCTTTGTATTTTCGATTGGGCTAAAGAAGGCGACCTTCAACCACGGCTAACGTACTACAAGACTGATTCAACGGTCTTCATGGAATTTCTCTACCAACACTCTGCAGGTTAATTGCCCAACGGACGTTGAGCTTGCGAGTACGAAAAATAAGTACGCTAAAAATATCAAGTATTTTCTATTTTCATTTTAACCCGGTGATTGGGCCCCCTATAAATAAAATTATAGTGGAACCATCGAATTTCTTCTTAATCATTATCTAAGACAAGTATGAGTTTTATTTTTTAGGTATATTAAATTTGTTAAGTATTGGGTAAAAATTGCAAGACTGAAAAGTAAGTGAGCAATAAGAAGCACCTACGCAAAAAAGTAAAATTTATTAACTGGCAAAATCATTGTGCATGAAAAAAGAATATCTGTGTGGGTTTGCTTTATGCCAATTGGGTTTGTACCATGAAATACCAATAACATTTTTTGTGATTGCAATGATTTTAAATGATTTCTAAACCCAAGTGTAATTTATTTAGTCACTCACCTGTTAGTAAAAGGGCTGTAATCCAAAATGAAAAATAAAATTGTAAAGCCAAAATTTAAGCGAAAATCGACATACCACTTTCACTAGATTCACTTTTTGCACACTTTTGGTCGGAAAAAAAGTAAGAAACGGAGGAATTTCGGATACAATCACGTTTGTTAAAGAAAGCAGTCACACAACGACCGTTTCGTCACGAAATGATCCCAGGTTGTAGCGTTTGAACAACCGCCCTACTCAATCCATATTATACCCGGAGTCGCTTGCGTAGTAGAAGGCAACTGCCGGTGCATAGGAAGTGGAAATGCAATTTTCGAGTTTTAGATGTCTTCTTTCGAAAGTGTATTGTTACACTGAAGCTGTGGTTTCCCTGTGATTTGAACCAGGAGGGAGATATTTATAAGTCTTCCAACTTCCACCAAGGCTGGATCAAATTCGGTGTATTTTTACTTGTTATGACAATTTTAACAGTAGAAAAGCATTCATAACATTGTAAATATGGTTTAGATGTTTCAATAAATATAGAAACATTGTTGATACTTTCGATTGCCGCTGCAAAAGCAACATAAATTTCAGTTTCAGCAGCTACACTAGGTGGATACTTCCTTCAAAACTGGTTCCGTGTTAATGACTTTGTCTCCGGTCCAACAAACTTATTATATAAACTTGATGACTATCATTCATTAACAACTTCTACAATTATTAAGTAAACGCATCTACGATTTTTAAAAAGTTGCAAATTTCAAAGACAAATAACATCAAAAAGAAAATTTTACCTAAATTAACACCTAAATTGAAGCAACAAAAAGATACCTTACTTTATGTTAAATTAATAAAAAAATAGATAACGTTACATGTAATAAATGCAAACATGGTTAAATATTTTTTCTATCTTCATTCATTAAAGACTTACAGCTTAGTAAAAAGTAACAATGAATTAAAAACGATGACATTTATGAAACAATTGCTCCGAAAACGATTAATTTATGAAAACAAAATAGCTTTTGGAAAAAAGTAACTTTAACAAATGAAGATTGTATAAAGAAATATTTAAAGAATTTTTCTCAGAATGACATTTTCTATCACTGGTTGATTTATGGCGGTTTATTTTAAGACATCCTGTCTACTAAAAAAAAATGTTAAAAAATGCTATTTTACCAGGATATTTATGCAAAAAAACAGTGAAACATGACCAAATATTTTTTTACGTTTTTGGAGCTTTCGTTGGCGATTTTTAATAATTTTTTCAATGCCCAATTGTTGGTAGTCTATACAGGGTAAGGCAGAACTCGCGCCACAGAGAAAAATTCTATGTAAGAAACATGGAAAAAATATTATTTTTTTTTTTATCTAGGTATACAAATTTAGAAGTTATGATAGTTTAAATTTTGCACTTTGACTCTATTTATTTCTGTTGGAAAAATGCTCTTCCAAGTTTTTTTGCTTCAGGCTATTAGAAGAGGAAACAACTTAAATTGTAATGTTATTTGAGACTTTTATTGGCAAAATTTTTATACCTTTACTAAATAATTATAAAAAAACATTATACAAGATTATCTGTATCATTAAATAGACATAAAAAATGTCAAATGTCAAAATTTTTGGACAGAAAATTTTTTAAACAAATTTTTCATGTTCCTGGTATCTTATCTTACCTGAAATTTTTCTCTGGGGCGCGAATTCTGACACATCCTGTAGATCTTTGAGTACCACTTTTATGGGGACAAAATTATGATTTTTTGAAAGATTTTATTTTTGGTCATTTCGTATCCTCATTTGGTTGATTTCTAAGATTTTTTGGGTACTTTTGGGGTAACTTTGTCTGATTTTGGGTGATTCTCAAACAAGTTAGGGTTTTTAAAGTATTTTCGTTTGTTTCATTATCTTCCTTTGGTCGTTTTCAATGAGTTTTTGCACAAATAAGCAAAAAATAAAATAAAAATTAAAATTTGACATATTATGCTAAATATCCTGGTCCAGAAGTGACATTTTGTAAATGTGCAAGTATACTTACTAAAAAAATACCGAATTTATATTTTTCTTTGCGGTATTTCAAATCAAAGACCTATCACGATTTAAAGTATTTTTAAATTTTTGAGGTAATAGTTATTTGTATTACAAGTGCGGAAAGTGTACCTTTTCCTCCCACAAGTGCTCGAGACTCGTATAGTTAAAATTCGAAAAAAAATATCATAAATTTAAGGTAAATTATTTTTCCTCCCTGAGAGGTCACATATACAGACTGCCCATTTTATTTGTTCCCGTCTGAAGGAGCAAAAATAGGCAACATACTATACATTTTGTAAACTATTTTGTGTAAAGTATTAACTATTCTAAATCGAATAATCATAATCGGTGCTCGACTATTAAAATCTTCAAAAAGAATTAAATTCAAAACTTAAATGTATAATAATGGAAACAACAGCAAGAAATTTAAAAAAATATTGTATTATTGGTTGCCTATTGATAAAATTTTAGGGGGAAGAACAGATAAAAGGGGCAGCCTGTATTTTTATTGTATGCGGGAGAAAAATTACATCCCTTGGAAGTTATTGGCCATTTTCATTCCCGAAATAAGGGTGTAAAACTTACTTTGTTTCGGTCACATGCTTTTTTTTCTTATTCAATAAAAATAACGTGAAAAATTGGTGTCCTAAAGCTGGCGTGATATATACAACCAGTAATACACCAGCGTTAACGAGCGAAAAAGGTCACCGTTTATTTTTCTCACAGGTTTTGTGGGGTATACTTCCGTTACAATTTTGTAGTTTTTCAAGTCGTAAAAACATTACTAAATTGTCCATTAAAAAATAATAAACTCGTATTTTTTACTTTCTTTCAAATTTAATGCCAACCTAACAAAACATAAATTCTACAGTGTGATTTTTTAAAAATGAATTTCGAAAGTCGTGTATTTCAGTTTCAACACTAATCTAATTTTGTTTCATCCCCGAGGTTCATAATACAGTCCACCCCTTTGTTAGAATATAAATCACCTGATCACTTGTATACATAACCTCACTTTTAAGTTTACGAAACGTCAAAGCAAAATCGAAAAGGGGCGTCGAATACAATAATGAGTAAACATCCCTACAATTACGGGGCTACTGCGTCCACTGACGTGGGTTTCATGGGTAAACGCTCCCCCGAATTCAACAATTTATGCGACAATGTCGTTACAAATATCTACACAATCAATTCAAGCCTAAAGACCTTAGATAACGCTTTAAAAACAATCGGAACCAGAAAAGACAATCAGGGATTAAGAAGTTCAATGTAAGTTATCAACATTTCATTCCAGAAGTAAACAATCTCTTAATTTTAGACACGTCACTCAATTGAGCACAAACCAGATAGCATCAGTCACAAGCAAAGATATTCATAAGCTTAAGCAACTTGTATCCAAAAGCGAAAAACAGCAGCAGTTACAAGTAGAAAAGTTGGAAGAGAATTTCAAAGAAGCAATTACGCGTTATTATTCGTTGCAAAAAGACTTGGCCAATAAGCAGAAATCACATTTATTAGTTTCTGTAAGCATAGAAAATGATTATTTGCCAGAAGAAGATACAGAACTACAACGGCAAGCACAGCTTGCACGTGAAATGGCGTTTGAAAAAGATATGCTCGTGGAAAGAGAAGCTAGGATTAAACAGATTGAAGCCGATGTACTTGATGTAAATGAAATTATGCGCGAATTGGGGTCTTTAGTACACGCCCAAGGGGAAACGATCGGTATTGACTTGATTTACGAAAATTATCGGGAAATAATCTTTTCTGTTTAAGATACTATTGAAAATAGCATAGACCATGCGACTGGTAACGTGGAGGAAGCGACAGAACAGTTAATGACAGCGGCCAGTTATCAGAATAAGTATAGGCGTAAGTTGCTATTTTTAGTACTGATAGGACTTGCAATAATCGTAACTATTATTATAATACTAGTTGTAGAGTTAAAAAAGTAGCTGCGTAATAGTATTTTTCTTTATACTCAAACCTGTTTTTGTGATGAATACCAACTGCTTGTTACGTTTATATTATACACATACAGTTTTATACTAACTAATCTTATTCATAGAATTTATATTTATTTATGTAATTCTTATAATCACCTAAAAATATTACTGAGTGAATTCTACTTTTTTTTCTATGATCCTAAAAATTTAGCTGTTTTCCCAAAAGTCAACAACCGAAAAAGACCTAAAACCCTTTAAAACGCATTAAATTTTATGCATCCCAAAAGTACCAAAAATCTGTAGACCACCAAAAATTGGTCACACGAAAAAACTGTTGAAATCTCTCAAAACAATGCAAAATTACGCCCTAAAAACTAACAAAATACCTTGTTTTTACACACCCCAAAATGGCTTTTTATTTCTGGACCAAGCCATTTGGCGCATGCAAAAAAAGGGAACAACACCAAACCAAGGAGGGTTGGTACAAGGACATTTGGCGTCCTAAAAACAGGGTAGAATCTTACAAATTTAGCTCTTTTTCTAAAAGTAATCAACCGAAAAAGACCTAAAATCACCAATTTTTATGCGCCCCAAAAATACTCAAAAATCAGAAATTGGGCACATGAGAGAACCGTTTAAAATCACCCAAAATCAAACATAAAGCACCCAAAAAACCTTACAGCATTCCTTGTTTTTACACACCCAAAAATGACTTTACTTCTGGACCAAGCCAATTGGCGCATGCAAAAATCTTTGAAAAAGAGCCAAAAATCTTATTCAAATTTATCAGATTTTCGAACCCTTCAAATGAATTTTTATTTCTGGACCAGGACGTTAGAGCACTGCTTTTTATTGATGGATGAGGATAATAACTGGTAAAATAAAAAAAACAAAAGTCTTGTGTGAATAGGGATAAAATTAGAATAAAAAATATTGTTAAACAAAAAATCATCTAATAAAATTTGGTAAAATCTCTAAACATCTTTCTTATTTTTCATTTACTATTTTCATTTATTATTAAAAAAATATACAATTTTTATTAATTATTATTTATTTATTAAAATACAAAGATTGTTAGATTATTTTATCAACTAACTGAAATGAAAATACATACACCTAGTAAACAAAAAAAAAGAAAAAATACAGGGTGATTCACGAGGAATAATGAGCCTGACCAAATTCTCGATGCAACCAACATTACATTTTCATAGGTCAGGTAATTTCAAAGATTTTTTGTAATAAATATGAAATTTTAGCGAGCACACTTACAATTTGTCAGTTTTGACATTAAAATAATGAAAAACAGAAATAATTGAGCACCCATTCAAGCTTCATCCAGTGGTACCCTTCGCTTTACACTTTCATTTATTTTCATTATAAATTATATTTTAGGAGCAGTTCTTTTTTAGAACAAAGTAATCTAGTTACGAATTTATAAAATTAAATTTGAATTTTTAACAACATTGCTTTTTCCCGATTTAAAATATTGATAGTATGTCTTATCTTATGCTAATGTAAATCCATTTTGCCACATACATTTCACTAATATTAGAATTTAATTTAACAATAGCATATCAATCAGAAGGTGCGAAACTAAATTAAAAAAACTAATTCGTGGTATTTTCAAATAATTAATTTTGCTTTATTTCTTTTAATTTCGATGACTAAAAAGAACAAAACATTGTGACGCCACAATGATAGTTATAATAAAATGAATTAGAATAAACAAAAAATAAATTACATAATTTATTAAAAAAATTTGTTCCTTTTTTTACAGAAAATTACAAAATTACAGTTTTCAAACTATTTACTCTAGCGTTCCGTAATGGCATGTCTCTAGCCAGTTCCAAAATGTACCACCAGAAGAATTTGTCGCTTGTGTATAGACGGAAAGCCGTTCAAACAAGTTTTCAAATGAAAAAAAGAAAAATTGAATTTTTAAGAAATACAGTAAACAAATAGTTTTTTTTACAATTGGATGTTGTTCCTGAATTAAAAAAATACCTCACACACAGTAACATAGAGTTTTTATCTCATTTTGAATATTTGCAACGGATTGCAATATTTAATAGTTTTTATTTTTTTATGAAAAAACGCATTATATCAATTGCATGAAAAAAATACAAGGTAATCTGCAATACACCAAAAATAAATCAAAAAATTCTTCCTAAAGTTTTGTTAGGTATAAAAAAATAAAATGGTCAAAAATAAAGGTTTTTTTAAATCTATTTTTAAGCGGCACTGACAAAAAATTTCAAATTAATATGTGTGTGTGTGTAAAATAAAGTTGAAACCCCCTACAAATGAATAATAAACTAATAGAAATGTATAACAAACAGTTAAACGCATAGATAAATAAAAAATTAAATAAACAAAATCTTAAATACCCTATTCTTTATAATTTCAGCTACCAAGTCCTTAAAATAAAAATCTCTTAAAAAAGAGATACTACATAAAGACAAATTTCACAAAATTACAGGAAGCAAAGATAAGATTTCAAAATTTGAATAAGCTGTACGAAAACAAACTTGAAAAAAAATGCAGTGAAAATTGATTCAGATGCAACGGACTGTGTTTTTACTTATTATATAATAATATAGGTATAATTATTCCCTAAAAAACCCAAGATGGTCTGAAGTTACAGTACGTCGTTGTGTACATTTCTTCAAAAGGTTATGAATTTGCAAGAAGAAATCAGTTTTTAAAAACTCCATCCAAAACAACTTTAAACAGAAATAAGGGAAATTCTCAAGGATTTTCTCAAAGCAAAAAAATAATAGAGAATTAATTACGAGTAATACAGAGTAAAATTAATCCTTGTGTAATAAAGAGTTATTGTAATTTTAATGTTCTTGTAAATTTGTAAAGATTAAAAATAACTATCTAACCCAAATGTAAACCTTTGTTTTCTTTAATAAATAAAATTATATTTGCTTATAAAATCTTATAATTTTTCATGTTATTGGTTGGAAAAAATTACAATTAACAAAAAGCTATTATACAACTCATAAAATACAAAAGTGAATTTTTGTATACAAAAATTTATCAAGGTTTCAAACTAAAATATACAGATTCCACTTTTTATTACTGTCAATCAAAGCAGACGACGCAAAAAAGATTTCTTTTTTAATGGATGAAAGCGTCCTCTCTCGCAAAAAATTAGAATTCCAAACGTCATCAGCAGGACGTGTATTTGAGAGAGTTTCGTTTTTTAAGAGAAAAACAAGTCGAAAATCATGGCAGAAGCAATGAAACAAACTGTGGCAACGATGCTTAAGGGAATTGAACGGTATGTCATAATATTTCTATTGCTTTCTTTGTCAAAAATAACCATATGTCTACTTAACCTTACTTTTCAGTTACAACCCTGATAATTTGCCGACTTTGGAGCACTATGTGGAAATACAATCACGCGAAAACGCCTATGATTTAGAGGCCAATCTAGCCGTCCTCAAACTTTATCAATTTAATCCTACTAGCTTCAATATTGATATAACAAGCCAAATTTTGTTGAAGGCTTTGACGAATCTTCCAAATACAAATTTTATTTTGTGTAAATGCTTATTGAATGAGCGACAGGTAAACTAATTTAATTAATAAGAACCTGTTTTGATTAATTAATCAATTTTTAGCTAGCGGAAGAACCCATCAATCAAATTATCTACTTGGCCGACATTTTAGAGCAGTGCGATTTTCAATTGTTTTGGACCAGAATCCACTCAATGCCCGAATTGACCCAACGAATTACCGGATTTTTAGACTCGATACGGAAATTTGTGTGTCACGTGGTGGGAATTACGTATCAGACCATTGAAAAGTCCCATTTGGCCGAATTATTGGGAGATGTTGACGATCTTACTTTGAAAGTTTGGGTTAATAAGTATGGATGGAAGGAGCAAGGCCACTTGATTTTCATTGCAAATCAAGACGAGAACATCAAAACTAAAAATATTAACGAAAAAATTGACTTTGAAAATGTTGGAGCTATTATGGCTTCGTGCCGTTGACTCGTTTCTTTTGTATTATTAATTTCTCAATAAAAACTTACCTCCGATTCCGTAGCTCCCTCTATGTTTGTTTCTGCAAAGTTTTACAAAATGGAAGATGGTTAGTGCCGGTGTTTCGTGTCGGACTGTCAAGACCAGTGTTCGAAGAAGACACCGCAGAGCTTTCAAAAGGAATTTAAACCGGCGTTCTCGCAGAAAACGAAGTTTGTTGAGGTACTATAGTGAACTACGAGAATTGCGGTTTAAACGTAAAACGGACGATTTGTGTGCCGACATTACAGTATTTGATATTACCGACATGGAGTGGACGCCGGTTTCGTCTACAGCAACAGAGGTCGCTGAGTGGCACAAACAGGAACAAGTTGCTTATTGGAAATCGCGCGCTTTGAGTCTTGAATACGAAAATAAAATGTTGATTAGACACCTTCGAAACGTTTATGCTAAACAAACAGAGGATTATGCGAATTATCTAAAGGACCAAGGGCAGATTGAAGATGTTGCCGTGGAAACAGACACAAGGCATGTCCCATTGGTTGAACCCGTTGGTAAAAAAAGGCGGGAAGAAATGGACAAGTTGTATGGAAAAAAGGCGTCGAAGATCATGGGAATGGAGACTGCTGTTCAGTTAAATTACGACCTGCATTTAGAGGACGCTGGGAAGCTGGCTCATTGGCCCCACACTCCCTTAAATCTAAGATTTGATAATTAGCTGATTGATTAAATAAAGCTTGGTATTAATCTTGGTTTTATTGTGGTAATTACGGATGATCCTGAATTTAATCCCTACAGTGATGATGTGACTGGCCGTGTAATTATGAAGATAATGACACATTCGTGTGCATTTTTATTATAATTTATTTTACATTAGAGACGAGTAGTTCAGATTACACTCTTTTTCTCAGACTGACTTCAGACGTCAGTAATTAAAAAGAAATAAAACTTTTTACATTCCCTGTGCATAATTGAGCGTATTTAGATTTTGCATTGTTACATAAATAGACAATTCTGGTCAAATTATAGGAGGTATTTCCGGTTTTTACCACGCACGGACGACTTTTTTAACTTTTAAAAAAGATGTAGTTTGGAGATTCACTCGACGTGTGAACGTTTCGTAATGTGAAAGAATAAGATAAGGACGTGATACGAGACTCTTAAATTAATCGAACCGATAGAATCTAATTAATCCCAATGCCATCTCGGCCGTTAGAACAGCTTATGATGCGTGCCTCCATATATGAAACTGCCCTATCCGTGTTGCTGTTGAATGCTGATGATAATTAGATTCGAATACCGTCTTCCCGCACAAATTTCAAACACACGAATTAATTATAAACTTTATTTCGCCAACCGTTTTTGTTTTCGTCTAAAAGATAACAAATTACTAAAATATTCAAAATGCTGTTTATGGATTTGAATCCTCATTTTAATTTCAAAGCGAGCTTATTTATTGGATGTTTTTAAATTTATAACAATTTATTTATGTTGAGGCATTTTCTTTTACTCTACAGTTAACTATCTTAGAAAAATAGTTTACTTTATTTATATAAACAATATTTTATATTTGAGTGCAAATTTACATAATTATGACTTTATTTCAATATTTAACTGTAAATTATTCACCTATATTCGTTTTTACTAAACATAAAGGACAATGACTTGATAGGTATGAATATGTAGGTAAGTAAACGCATTTATTGTCGCTTTTTTTCTAAAATAACTGAAAGCTCTAACAAGTTGTAAGCATCCATATTTAAAGTTTTCCTTCAGTTTTTACTTAGGTAACTTAGAAATGCCTTACAGAATAAGTACCATAACATTAGTAGGATGTAAAATGTTACTTCTGGACCAGGGCATTTAGCGTCTTAAAAAACTGGTGGAAGCTTACCTACAATTCTTAAAAAAGCACCATTTTTTATGCACCTCAAAAGTAGGCTTACCCAAATATCTGTAGACCACCAAAAATTGGGCACACGAAAAAATAGGGTAGAATCCTACAAATTTAGCTGTTTTCCTAAAAGAAAACAACCAAAAAAGACGTAAAACCCTTCAAAAATCATTCATTTTTATCAGCCCCAAAAATATTCAAAAATTTATAGACACATGAGAAAACTGTTGAAAATTAAACATATTTACTTAACTTAAAAGCATCCAAAAAACCTTACAAAATCTGTTTTTAGACACCCCAAAATGGTTTTTTTACTTCTAAATCAGTACATCAGTATTTCTAAATTACCGGGCTGAAAGGCGACCGGTAAAAATATTACACAAATAAAATACCTTGTTTTTAAACACCCCAAAGCCAAGCCAATTGACGCATGTAAAAACCATTGAAAAACGACCGAAAAAGAGCCAACAATCTTATTCAAATCTCTCAGGTTTTCGACCCGTCAAAATGGATTTTTACTTCTGGACCAGGGTACTAAAAAATGTAGGTACTAAAAAAATTCTGAAAATTAGTCCCAATTAGTTATTAAAATTAACGAGGACAAAGTTCCTTATTTTTAGACAGATACCCCAAAATGGCTTTTCATTGATGGACTAGGATAATAACTACCTAGTAAAAAAAATATCAACAGTCTTGTCTGAATAAGTTTAAAATTAGAATAAAAAATATAGTCAAACAAAAAATTAAAGAAATTAAAAACAGCATGTCTCTGGTTATATTATCAAGTTTGTCATCTAATGAACTTTGGTAAAATTTCTTAATATCTCAACATATTCGATCTAGTTTTATCATTAATGAAAATTGCTGATTTTTCATTACTTTTAAACCCACCCCAAATTTTTAACGGTTTTCTCATGTGCCCAATTTCTGGTGGTCTATAGACTGTGAGTATTTTTGAGTGTTTAATCTTCATTAAACAAAACTATAGCTATGGGCCAACGTAGCAATGTAGTTTATATTTCAATTAAAAGTTGTAGTACCTATGCATAATTGTTTTAGAATTACATTAGGTTAAGAATTGCAGAAGTAATATTTTTTATAATAAATTCAGTATTGATCGAACCGCTGATTGATTAGTACTCCTCCATCCCTTAACATTGAGGCTCATAAAAATGAAATTTTTTAAGGATTTTACGTCTTTTTCGACTGTTTACTTTTGGAAAAACATCTAATTTTTAGGATTCTGTCTTGTTTTTTTTAAGGCGCCAAATATCCTGGTCCCATCCCTCTTTGATTTGGTGTTGTTTTTCCCTTCTTTTGCTTGGTCCAGAAATAAAAAGCCATTTTGAGTGTTTAAAAAGAAAACTTACAAAAGGTATTTTTTCCCTCTTTGATTTGGTGTTGTTTTTCCCTTCTTTTGCTTAGTCCAGAAATAAAAAGCCATTTTGAGTGTTTAAAAAGAAAACTTACAAAAGGCATTTTTTGTAAGTTTTTTAGAGTGCTCTCAACGGTTTTTTCCTGTGTCCAATTTTTGGTGGTAAAATATCCACGATACAACCTGATTCAGACTTAGCTGAATTGTCAATTTTAATTATAAGTAAATAGAACTGCTTATTCAGACCATTTTTATTTAATAATTTAATATCTATCCATATGAGTAGAAAACTTTATTGAAATAATGTGAAAAAATGTTTGCTACAAAATGAAAAGTTTTGCAAGTATTTTAGAATTTACAAAAAAAGCTCTATGATGCTGTAAAAACAACAGAAAAATATGATTGATCAATTGAACTAAAGCAAACGTAAAAATCACCAATTACGTCTTCAATTTACTTTTTCGGAGATATTTAGGTGTTTTTGGGGTTTGGGGTGCATAAAAAGTAATGCTTCTTGAAAGATTTTAGTTTTTTTTCGGTTGTTTACTTTTAGGAAAACAGCTAAATTCGTATGTAGGATTTTACCGTGTTTTTTAAGACGCCAAATGCACTGATCCACAAATAAAAAGCCATTTTGGGATATTGAAAAACAAGGCATTTTGTAAGTTTTTGACATTTTTTTCGGTTGTTTACTTTTGGGAAAACAGCAAAATTTGTAGAATTCTACCCAATTTTTGGTGGTCTAAAGATATTTGGGTATTTTCGGGGTGCATAAAAATTGGTACTTTTTTAAGAATTTTAGATCTTTTTTGTTTTTTTTTTTGAAAAACAGCTAAATTTGGAAGATTCTACACTATTTTTTAAGACGCTAAATGCCCTGGTCCAGAAGTAACATTTTACATCTTGCTAACATTCAAGGGGCCATCTAACACCTGATTGAAGACAAGCAGCGTAAAATTAAGACTTTGTGGAAGTAATTTAATAATGTACTCGTACCACCAAATGATTAGAGTTAGGGTTTTCAATAAGAAATCCAAATGAAAGGAAAAGTTATTTTTTTAAAGTGCGGAAAGTTGCAAATTGCTGCATAATTTAATGTTTATTTCTTCATTTCAAAATTTTTGATGTTTAGATTACGAGAATTTTTGGAGATTTTCGAAATATTCGTTGTCTGAAGTTTGGTTGCCTTTTTCTATTTCGTCATCGCGCTTCATTAATCACATCACTGTTTTAAATTCACTTTTTTCACTTCCCAGAATTCGATCGGTTTCTTTCGCCTTTCGTGGTCTATCGGTTAACTCGAAATTTTTTCGCCGCTGCAGCTTTTGTCGACTCATCTTCATCGGGTCTGAAAAAGACAAAAAACTCAGAGAAACTTTTCACGGCGAAGAGAAAGGATCAGATAGGTGTACAGAGGGAAATTCCTCTAATTGCAAATAAATTTGTGTCGGGCATGGATCAGATAACTTCTATCATATCGTCTTTAATTGGCGGAAACGTGCATCGACCTCTGTCCATTTTCCGAAATTCGTCGTGAAAATAAATAAGCATTGTGAGAACCGTAAATTTGGGGCCGTCAGGTAATAATTTCGGCAGGTATACTGTTGTGTACAAGAAGTGATACGCTTCATTCATTCCATTGTGTGAAACCATTGGATTTTTGTGTGCTTTTGTAGCGCCGTTGGTTTCCTGTGTGTCGGGCCACTTTCATGACTCGATAAAAACCCATACGATTTCAGTTCTCTGAAATAATTAGTGTAATAACATGGACGCGGCACGCACGGACTCTACAACGAGAATGTTCTTAATAGTTTATATGGCATAGGGAAATCATACGTCTATTCCGAGGAGGAACGCGACGAAAGATACACAACTGTTGCACTCGCAACCAAGCTGACCACCTTTCCAGGACCGTAATAGGAAATTATTGCCCAAGCAATGGAATCACATCTGATATAACACAGGAAATATTGACAATTAACAAGAAATTATGTTTCTAAATATTTTATAAATGTTAACATATTAGGAACTGCTGTTTTAAGGTATACCTTATACCTTAATGATCTGGTATACCTACAGGTGTCCCAGCGAGTTGAAAAACTTCATAAGTGACCTTTAAATGGTAAAATTAAAAAAAAATTGTATAGGACATTGATAGATACTAATCTAATGCATTACCTAAAATTATTTTCAAATTTCAACCATACAGCATGTCCCAAAAATAAGTTAATACAAACTTGTGTTTTTTTTTAAATGAAACACCGTATGTTTCTTGACGTTTTTGGATGTAACCTTATAAAACAATGTTTTTACGCTAAACTTTTATTAGTCGATTTCGCTTAGTTTTGGAAATAAGACGTTTTTTTGACGAAAACATGCACTTTTTAAAAATTTATTACACAAAAACAGCTTGGACAATTTTTTTCTTACTTCTGCAAAGAAGAAAGTTCAGATTTTTTTTGTACTGTCACTACTAAAAACATCGTATTCAGGTAACTAACTTGAACTACAGAAAGTTTGGTGAAACTAGTGAAACAATTTTTTATTTAATAAATAAAGAAAAAATATTGTTCATATATCTATGTCTGACGATTTGTTTATCGTTGGTGAAACTGACAATAAGTATTGTATAAAATTTTGTGTGCCCCCAGTTTTATAATGTTAAATAGCACACTATCTACTTTTTCTAAAAAATTTGATTACCCAAATATCTCAGAAACTATAGAATATATCTACCAAAAATAACAATCGATTTAAAGTCGTTGACAGACTAAACTTCTGTATTTGTTTTTATTCTTATCGCTTGTCACCTCCGAGTCGCCACCCCAATCTGTTAAAGATTTAGAAAATTTTTGATATGGTGCAAAATTTTTTTGGGCAATGTCAAGTCAATTTTATTTGTTAATTTTTTTATGTAAGAAAATTATCAGTATGCTATTGAAACTCGCAGCAAAGCGAGTTGTGAATTTGAAAAAGATGCCGAAAAATAAAACTACTATTCTGTAAATTGAAAGAAAATGTTATCTTTAAAGTAGAGGAGCACAAAAAAAGAGTTTACTAACGAATAGAAACTAGAGAGAAAACGTAATACATTTACATCAACCACCGCTTATAGTGAGTTTTTTTCTCTGTGGGTTTTTTGGTAAGTGAGTATTTTTCTGTCTGAGCTTTTTTCTATGTGAGTTTTTATCCGTGTGGGATTTTTGCACTGTGCGTTTCTTTCCTTGTGAGCTTTTTTCCGTGTGAGTTTTATTCAATGTGGGCTTTTTTCTTTTTGAGCATTATTTCATGTGAGCTTTTTTCTGTGTGGGTTTTTTTCTCGTGGGCATTTATGTTTGTGGGCTTTTTTTTGTGAGCTTTTTTCCTGTGCGCATTTTTCGTGTGGCCTTTTTTCTGGTCACCGGTTTACATATACATGTTCATAGGATACTTTTGTCTTGAATATTCTATCACCTGTTTAAATTTGAAAATGAAAACGGAACACTTGTATAATAAAAATATGCACTTTGTGTGTTACTTTTGGTTGACCCCTGTACTTGTACCTAAAATAACCATTTTAAATATTAATGAGTCTAAAAAAGACTGAATTTTTGGGGTATGCAAAAAAGAATGTTTATTTAAGGAGGACAAACCTACACATGCTTACAGTTTTATGTAGAAACATAAATCATATAAATCTAACGATGTATCTGAAATTGCAGTTAAAAAGTTTGTTGTTTCAGGTTTTATCTTGTACATTTTTAAATAAATACTCACTACTAACTAGTTTTTCATAAAACTTATGTCTTTTTTAGTGAACTTTTATTTTTCTTTAATCATGTTATATCTTTCTGCATAATTAGTTCCAATAATAGTTTTTGAGTCGGCTAAAAACTTGTTTAATCTATTTAATTGTCCGTTGATGGATTCAGCCAGTTTTGGAGTATTTTAACAATTTTTTGTTCCAATTCTCGTTTCGTCTTATCTTTTGGGAACATTTGTGTTCATTTTTGGTTAAATGAATACGTCGTCGACGTTATGGTTATGAAGGGAAATACTGTCTGGTGTTTCGTGTAAACGCCCGTGCAGAATTTACGACTTTCAGCGATATGATCATGAGAATCCGGCTAGCTGGTAGGCAAATTAGTTAGTTAGTTAGAGGATTAATCACGGGGCGAAGCAGAAACAACAGCTAAACCGCGTCGTGTTGTACATATTTCCAACCGGAGATTGTTATAAATTAGATAGAGATATACGTTTGAGAATATCGCGGCTTTATCGCGCGGTCTCCGTGCTTCATTACCACCAGTATCTATAAATACGGATATGACAAATAAACCAAACCGACCACTAGTATTGACTTCAGATTCATGGTGGACGACTTAACGCATGAAATACAAGTTTGCTAAAGTATCTTATTAATGGGCTCGCTACAATTAACATTCGATATTAAATTTGATCCGCGATTATTAATGCACCGCCAGGTCGCGCCGCCGCCGCTTCTTCGCGTGATAAATCGGTGAAAATGTAACGATATTTTTGTTCACAGAGCTTCAGAAATTATAATTAACAGATTCTTTTGTTGGCTTTTTTAACTCTCTGAGGATGGGTTTCAACACTAGCGCTAATTAGTTCGCCTCGAAAATAAACGTTTCAAGAAGCTTTCCTAATTTTAGAGCCACTTATTGTTAAGAGCTGATCACTAGAATCATACAACTGAAAGCTCTAAAACGCACAAAATAAATAGGTTTTAGGCCACTCCGCTCTGATCTATAGACAATAGCTACCCGAAATTAAATTTCAATTTGAAGCTTTTGTCCACATTTTAAAACTAATTATTTAGTAAAACAAATTGAACAAGTCTCGGGAATTCACACGTTTCCGTGGACATTAAAAATGTAGGTACTACGTAATATGGAATCTAAAATGCTTACAACAATCGACGGCAGGAGAAAAAAATGTACAAATAAAAGGAATAAACTACTATTTATATTTGCTCTTCATCATATTTTTGTGGAGACGGTTCGTGATTTTTCTATTAGCAAAACCACTATAAAAAATCATCAAACAAACTTGGTCAAAAAACTTTCCAATTTTTATAAACAAATGATACAGAGTGCGCCAGAACTCGAAAAAAATGCCATGTAAGGTAAGATACTAGGAAGGATACTAAGAAATTCTATCTATAAAAATTGCGAAGTTATGAGAGTTTAAATTTGGCACTTTGACTCTACTTATTTCTGATAGAAAAATAATTTTCTAAGTTTTTTACTATAGGCTATTAGAAGAGAATACAAGAAAGCTGTATCCTAAATTGAAATTGTAACTCTGTTTAATGTTATTATTATTTTATTTATACTTATTGGCAAAATTTTTGTACTTTTACTAAATAATTATAAAAAAACATGTATAAGATCATCAATATCATGAAATAGACATAAAAATGTCAAATCTAAAAAATTTTAGTTTGTTGAAATAGGTACTTTGATTCAGGTTGATTTCCGGCTTGAAATTGAGACAAAACGATTGAAAATATCACAAATTATTTTATTTCAGCTTAAAATCGAAATTGAAGCATTTTTTTTATGAAATACATTAATTTCGAATTAATTCTGTATTAAAATCGAGAAAAATTGAACTGAAAATAGCTCAAATTAGTTTATTTTGGAAGAAAACTCTTATTCAAGCCATTAGTTTGCCACACTTTGATTCAGATTGATTTCCGGCTTAAAATTGAGCCAAATTGATTTAAAATATCACAAATTTCTTTATTTTAGCCTAAAATTGAGATTTAAGCAATTATTTTTATAAAATTACTTAATTTTAAATTAATTCTGTATTAAAATCCGAGCTAAATTAATTTAAAAATTGCTCAAATTGCTTTATTTTTGAAGAAAACTCTTATTCAAATCATTAGTTTGTCGAAATACTTTGATCCAGGTTGATTTTCGGCTTAAAATTGAGACAATGCGATTCAAAATATTACAAATTGCTTTATTTAAGCCTAAAATTGAGATTGAAGAAATTATTTTTATAAAAAAATTAATTGTAAATTAATTCTGTATTAAAATCGAAAAAAAAAATTGAAAATAGCTCAAATTGCTTTATTTTGAAAGGAAACTTTTATTCAAGCTAGTATTTAGTTGAAATACTTTGATTCGGGTTGATTCTCGGCTTTAAGTTCATCCAAAACGATTGAAAATACTGGTACTTTATCTTACTTGAAATTAATAATAAAAATAATAGTATATTATGTTATTAAGAGTAAAAGCGATAGTTTATGTGGCGAAGTTGTCCAACGCAGTGAGGCAAATAATTCAGCTGTGCCACATAAACTCACTTTTGCTCCGACTATACCTACTATTTTATCCGCTAACGTATTCAGATCAAAAATAAAGAGCAACTCTATAATTACCAAGTACATGGACAAAATAATCAGGATGCTTTGCAACTAATGAAATCAGAATAACGCTTATAAACAAACATCATGTGTCAGTAACGGAATTTATGTTGAGATTTTTGAAAGTGTTTATTAATTTAACTAGTACAGTTAGTAGTGCAAAATGTCGAATACAATCTACAATGTACCTCTCCAGAAATTGTTAAAACAGCGAAAGAGACAAGAAAGAAACAATAATGATAAATGTCAATAATGTCATGGTAAAAGTAAAAAGGCTTAGGTGCAAAAATGGAATTTTTACTCCATGGCTGAAAGTTAAAACTCTTACTTTACTTGTGACATTTTGTCATAAAAGTGCTCAGTTAATTTATGTCTTGATCTTCCTTGTTGGAGAGTTTGTAACAAAAACCCCCCCTTCAAAACTTTTTTAATTTTAAAATTTGCAGTAGAAAAACAGACGTAAGTAATACATGAAATTGTTACTCATGTTATAATATTAAAAGTGAGAGGTCTGAAGAAGGCAAAAAAATCCGAAACCGGTAACTAAAATAAATACAATTTTTACAAGTTTGGGTGAGCACGATTTTGTTAAAAAACCCTTTAATAGTGGGTTATGTAACTATAATTAATTTTTACAAATTTTGAATTTTACTTATATTTTTCGCGTTGTAATTATAGATTTGGTAATAATTTAAACATAGGTAATATACCATAAAATAATAAATGTCGTTGAAAGGTTGAAATAACGCACATTACGTTAACTTGTTGGCTTATTTATTTTCTACAATGTGAAAAAAGCTGGTAAAATACATAAGTACACCTAATTTTAAAAGCATCTGGTACGACATGTGTATGTTTATTCAAGGTAATTTTGCTAAAGTTTATTATTATAACCATTAGGCAAAGATGTAGTCTTTTCTCACTAGGATTATGGAGAAATAAAGTAAAACGCAAAAATTACCTTCTAAAAAATTCCTCTACAATTTTAACGAGTTTAATAATTAATTTAGTAGATACCTAGCTACTGATTACTTCGACTGCATCATGTGTGCTCTTATTAATATTCTTGATAAGCTTATATCATTTGACAAAAACTGGGCAATGCTCGCTGAGTTAGCCTTGTTCCGTAATAATTTATCGCAACGAAAACTGATATTAATAATAACCTCTCTCATTTTTTAATCTGAAGGATATAACTTTGTAGAAAATACATAATTTGCGTCAAGACAGGAAATTAATGCAAAATGAAAATGAAGAATGTTGATGTACAGCCTCCAATTTCTCACTGATCCATCACGTTGTCCTGATCTTTTCCCCGTTTTAGAAGTCTGAACGATTTAATAATTAAGTAATAATCTGGGAATGGTAAACTTAAAATCGCATCTGATGTAAATCAGATTTGAGCTTTTTCATCCTAGTGATCTGAGCCTTTGCGCGATTAATCATTTCGATATCTAATATAAGTTGTAATTTGTATTGCCAACCAAAGATGGAATATTGCAAGGTATTTCACAAAGAATTATGGTGTAGGTTGAACATTTTCAATAATAACTTGTTTAAACAATCTCTTTGTGCTACGGAGCTATTTTTTACCAGGTCATAATTGAGCGTTTAGTTTGGAATTCTCCCAGTTGCAGGATTTTGAAAAAAGGTAATTAATTAAAATAATGTCCACTTTTTCTTTATTAAAGGAAAATTATTAGGCCAAAATTATGTATCATTTCCAAAAAGCCTTTTTTGTTATATTTCTTATAATTTCTGCTTATGCTAGTGGTATAATGAAATGTTAAAATTATGAATTTTGTGTTTATTTTGGCCCTACAAGTAAGGGCAATATGTTATGGGCAAAAAATATTTTCTTCTGGAAGATGCAAAGGGTTATTATGAAGATTAACAATAAACTTTTGTGTATTATAGGTAATTTATTTGAAAAGAGGTCAAATAAACGCAAGTTCTAAAATCGTTTTTAGCTTCAGTTTCAAAATTTTATTAACCTCAAAAACTCTTATTAAATTACAGTTGCAATTCCTGTATGTTTAACAAATGACATCAAGGTTTTAACAGTGATTATGAATCCTACTTTTACATTTTTTTTTGAAAAACTTCCAAAACTATTTGAGAATTAATTCTGGTGGGAGTGGTTAAAAAATATACAAACTGCATACCTTAAAATGGGGTTATTTTGATTCCTCGGGTTACTTTGATACGTTATGGTGCTACTAATTTTGTATAATTTTCAGTATAGGTACCGACCAAAATTATGTTTATTTTATGCCATATAAAAGCCATTACATACCAAAAAATGACTTAGTTTTTTAAAGAAAATATACAGCGTATGGATAGAGAAAATTTTCAACTAAAAAATTTTGACATTTGACATTTTTTATGTCTATTTAATGATACTGAAGATCTTGTATATGTTTTTTTGTAATTATTTAGTAAAGGTACAAAAATTTGCCGATAAAAGCCACAAATAACACCAAATTTAGAATACAATTTCTTTGTTTCCTCTTCTAATCGCCTGTAGCAAAAAAACTTGGAAAACAGAAATACAGGTATAGAGTAAAAGAGTTTAAAAAAGTTAATTTACATCATATATTACATATTTTTAGTTCTAAAATGTCAAAGTAATTAAATGGTCTGTCAAAATAGCCCCGAAGTCGGGGTTTCTTTTACATAAAATTTTCTATGACCTTGAGGCAAAATTTTAAGTTTGTTTGTTAAAGCAGAAGAATCAATTGTTCTGATGCTAATTTTTTCAAGAAAATATTGCAACGAATATTTATTTGTAGTGTGATTTTGTAAGAAGTGTGTTTTGGCAAAATGGGAAAACAAATTAATTAAAAGGTCATTATGAAACCTTACAAGCATATCTGAGGAATGTGATATGATTGAAATGGACGTGCTGATGGGGAAATTATATGCCTTAATCAAGTATTTTAGATAGTTAGAATTCCTCCGGGTGTCTAAAATTGATCGGGAAAAAAGGGTTTTAAAGCGATTCTTGAAAGTAACAATAGGAATTATTCAATGAAAGTGTTGTCATGGGGAAAAAGTCGCCGAATAATGATATTAAAATTAAAGCATACAGTCACGGTATGCTGATTAATTGATCTGAATTAAGATGCATTTATGCATGGTGTAAAAAAAGTAAAGAAATGTGAGGTCTTAACGTTTTAAATTAAATAATAAGTAATAATAGGCATAAATAACGTAATGCGAAATTTTTATATGAAAATTAGTTGGGACGTTAAACGCTGTTCAAAAAAAGGTTTCGGTTGGCATCTGCGAGGTAGTATTTTAAAATATGCGCAAATACCATCTTAAAGAAGTCATGTTACATTTTAGCCTGCCATATTTATTGTCCGGGTTGCGTCCGCATAAGTCCGGGATTTATTATAATCATATGTGAGGTTCGCGTTTTGAGCTCGCGTCGAAATCTCCGACGGCTTGGGACGGATTTATTACGATTATGAATGCGCTAGTGAGCGTGAGCCGCGCTGGCCCGCGAATAGACAAGACAATAGTTTGTTTCTGTGGGTTTGAGACAATGGTCCGCTTTTCAAACTTGCCGCCTTGTACCTGTGCGCCGAGGCCGATCCTCAGGTAAGACAGGTTGCGGGGCGCGGCAGGAGGCTGCTTGGAATGCGGGGAGGGCATTCGCAGTCGCCGCTTCTACGCTCTCGCTCAGTCGATCTCAAGACCTAAGTCGAGGAGTCGGTTCGCGTCTCTTTTCGCTGTTTCGCCAGTCAACGCGTCCAAGTGCGACGGCGACGCCGTCCCCGCGAGTGCCAGTGATCCCGAGTGCGAGTGTGCGCCGGTCGGCGTAATCCGGGCACCCGGAGTCGTCGCGACTCCTGGGCGAACACGCCGCGCACCTAGCCGAAACCGTCCACCCGTTTTTAATCCCCGGAACGGCACCTTCAAAAGAATCCGGTAAATTGAGGAACCATTACAAACATATTTAGAGAGCGAACGCGCACCAACGGCACCGGCGCATGTTTTCAGGCCCGATAGTAGCGCTTTTGTTCTGGTTATTAGCAGCTCCATATCAAGGGATGCTACAGCCTTCCAGGCCTCGCAACCAGGATGCGTGAACGCACAAAATGACGCTGTCGACGATGCTGCTGCTCCTGCTCCTGGCGGCGTCCAGGGCGGAGCACGTGCGCGACCTAGAGGTCTCCGAAGGGGCGCCCGTCGGCACCAGGATTGGATTCATAGGTGACGGGGCTTCCGATAGTGGACCTCCGTATCTTATCGTTCCGGTTGGAAGTGCCGTCGACTCGGACCTCAACATTGATCAAACGACTGGAGAAATACGGACTAAAGTGCCTTTAGATCGCGAAACGCGATCGAGTTATTCTTTAGTGGCCATCCCAATCAGAGGTGACAATGTGAAAGTGGTTGTTAAAGTGCTAGATGAAAATGACAACGCGCCCACTTTTCCGATGTCAATTATGAGCATCGAATTCCCAGAAAATACACCAAGAGACGTCAAAAGGACTCTACACCCGGCGAGAGACCTAGATCTTGATATTTTCAACACACAAAGATACAACATTGTTTCAGGGAATATCAACAACACGTTTAGATTATCGTCACATAGGGAACGCGACGGAGTGCTTTATTTAGACCTGCAGATTAACGGGTTCTTAGACAGGGAAACAACACCAGCTTATAGCCTCGTTATAGAGGCACTCGATGGTGGAACTCCTCCTCTTAGAGGCGAAATGACGGTCAATATAACTATCCAAGATGTAAATGACAATCAACCAATTTTTAATCAAAGTAGATACATTGCAACCATTCCTGAAAACGCCACAGTTGGAACAACTGTTCTCCAAGTCTTCGCTATCGATAAAGATTCAGGAGAGAACGGTCAAATCGAATATTCGATCAATAGACGACAAAGTGACCGAGATAACATGTTTCGAATCGATCCAACAACCGGTCTCATCGTAGTCAACAAACCCTTAGACTTTGAAACTAAGGAACTCCACGAACTCGTCATCGTAGCCAAAGATCATGGTTTACAACCATTAGAAACCACTGCTTTTGTCTCAATCAAAGTAACAGACGTGAATGATAATCAACCCACAATCAATGTAATTTTCTTGAGCGATGATGCTACGCCTAAAATAAGCGAATCAGCACAACCTGGTGAATTTGTAGCAAGGATATCTGTCAACGATCCCGATTCGAAAACGGAATATTCTAACATAAATGTCACACTAAGTGGAGGCGACGGTCATTTCGGGTTGACCACAAGAGATAACATCATTTATTTGGTAATAGTGTCTTTGCCTTTGGACAGGGAATTGCAACCGAATTACACTTTGGATGTGGTGGCTACCGATCGCGGAAATCCTCCACTTCACGCCTCCAGGACAATAAATCTGATGGTGACTGATATAAACGATAACGCGCCTGAATTTGACCAAGAAGTGTACCACGCAAATGTGATGGAAGTGTCCGATCCAGGGAGTTCAGTGATTCAAGTTTTGGCTACTGATAAGGACGAGGGAAATAACAGTGCAATCAGTTATTCATTGTTGGACACCGCCGAGACGCACTCGTCTTGGTTCCAAATCGATTCTCGCAGTGGTTTGGTGACGACTCGGGCTCATGTCGATTGTGAAACCGATCCAGTGCCGCGTCTAACCGTGGTTGCTACAGATAACGGTTTTCCTCCTTTATCGTCTTCAGCGACAGTGCTAGTGACCATCCACGATGTCAACGACAACGAGCCCATCTTCGACCAGAGTTTCTACAACGTTTCAGTGGCCGAAAACGAGGCCGAAGGACGCTGCATCCTAAAGGTAAGGAAAAACGCGGCCCGAGGTGGTGGGAATCCTCCTTGGAACGTCTAGTAAAAACGCGTCGATCAAAAACGACCAAACAAAAGTAAAAGTTTAACCGCGAATGACACTGTTAATTGGACAGGAGGTATGACACGGTGGGTTACCGCGAACGGACGAGATATGCGACATATTTCAAGTGTTTGCATTGCTGACAACACGCAGCCGATGACGACGTTAATGGCTTCACGACTAGAGGATTTTCTCGACGATCGAATTTCGACGGCGACGACGGCCACCCATCGAGGGTGCTCGCGACCGGCTCGATTTCGAGGACCAACGTTTCCTAATATAAAATTTATTAAGTGTCTCCTGCTGTTTTAAATGCTTGTTTTATAAGCAGTTTTGAATGAATGTCGGTGTCATGTCCTGGAAAAAATGTTATGATTTCGCTCGGGTCATCGTCTCCACCTGATTTTCGGTTGCTTTCCAATTTTTTTTATTTTCAAACTCCTACGTACAATTTCATTGAAATGATTAAGTAACGCAATTAACATGAAAGTGAGCGTAACAGCTCGAAATACGAGATATACAGGACGAGACATTTACAGTTAACTTTTATAACCGGGTCTGCACGAATTTATTCAGTTTCACCTCTCGAATTTTTCGACTCAAATCTCCAAATTGAAAACACCGGAGCTATTCTTAGAGATTTAACGGTAGATTCTAACACGAGAGAAAAGACTTCTTTTTCATAATTAGACACCCGGACTGTCGTTAATGTCAACGCCGGCCTTGCTCTGTTATTTATTTTTTAATCTTTAATACTTAAGCTGCTTAAAAGCTGTTTTTATATAGCCATATTGATACGTTTTTGGAAAGCCAAATGTGGGCTGTTACGTTGTTCTATTAACAAAAAATTAGAATCTGTTTTCATTCAAAGAAACAAAAATAGGACTCTTTACTCAACGAGCTACTAACTCAACAATTGAAACTTTAGAACATTTCTTAATTTACTCTCTAATAAGTCTAAAAGATTTTGTTATATTTTTTTCCGTAAGCTTCTTTTTATATTAAAATGGCTTTGTATATGTTTTTTAAGACTAGATCTTAAACCACATTTATTTAAATTTAATTAACTTAATTTGTTTGAATTACTAAATTAACTTATTTTTGCAGTATTTCAATTTTATATGCTGTGACACCTAATTAGTAGGTATATCATATCAATGCACAAATTAATTACTCCTAATAAATTCTTGCAACATTTAGTTTTGCTCGAAAAGCTTGTATGTAGAGCTATTTTTAAATTTTACTGACAATAAGTTGAAAAGTTAGCATTTTTGAAGAATATGTATTTAAAATAAACATCAGAAGTAGTGGAAATATAAACTAAAGTTTTGAAGAGTTTTCAAGACTATTTTTGCTCCAGTTTTGAACGAATTTCTAGGTTATTTTTAAAATGGTTTTTATTTACTCTGGGTGAACTCAAACTCTTATTTGATGCTTCTGTATTTTAAAATTTTTAAAATTTTTAATACGACGAAAGCGAATTTTTGAAGTGTTTTCTAGATTTATTATATTTTAATGTTTTTAAGTATACAGGATGTCAGAACTCGCGCCCCAGAGAAAAATTTCGCGTAAGATAAGATACCAGAAACATGGAAAAATTGTTTTAATTTTATTTGTCATAAAATCTTGACATTTATTTTTTGATATTTGACATTTTTCTATATTTATTTAGTGATATTGATGATTTTGTATGTTTTTTTAATAATTATTTAGTAAAAGTACAAAAATGTTGCCAATAAAAGCCATAAATAACATTAACAGAGTTACAATTTATTTCTTATAGCCTGTAGCAAAAAAACTTGGAAAATTATTTTCCCACAGAAAAAAAAATAGAGAAAGTGCAAATTTTAAACTCTCATAACTTCGAAATTTTTTTAATATTTTTTCCATATTCCTGGTATCTTACTTTACATGACATTTTTCTCTGGGGCGCAAGTTCTGGCGCACTTTGTTTAAATGTTGATCGATAGTTGAAAAACATTTTCTTCGATATTTCGGAATTGAGTTTAATCTAAAATTTGAATTCTCAGTGTTTGCTTATGAAATTAGAGTGTAGAATAATATTAGTGTCGTGACTTTCCCCGGAAATGACATCAGCGTCTTTTGCATGTCAAATAAAAATCTAATCGGTTATAAATTTACAATACAAATATTATGCAATTGTATAATCATCATATTCATATTTCATCGAGAGCTGCACAGGTGTTCCGGGCCCACATTCCGGGCGGCTTTATTTTCCATTTACCGGAAAATCAGCGACCTCGTTCCCATCGTTCACAACATATTTGCAAATATCGCGAAATTTATGTCGTGTTCGCTCGACTCGCTCATTAGAATGCAGGAGAGAAAGGATTTATGATTAATTAGACTCCGGTGAAATAATCGGAAACGACCTGCTAAAGCACCTGTGTGTGTGGTGTGTCAACTTTCAACTTTACCAAAGCGTTTTATTTACTCTTGTCAATGCAAATTGCGCCTTGTGACCCACTTCGGGTCGGTATCTCGAGAGTGAAACTTTATAGTCGCATCTAACAACGATTCGCACTTAGAGGAGATGATGTTTTTATCGGTGCCGTGGGCGCCCCCGGTCCGAATCCATATCTTCGGAAGAATTTTTCGGCGTACCTTATGATCGATGGAGGGAGCAGAGGTGGATTTATGGCCGGTCGGAGTGTGCCGTAATTAATACCTCTTTTGCATGCGATATTTTGATGTGCAAACGTAAACTCGATTATTTAGTAGCGGTATTATGGCTTTTGCCTTAGGTGAAGAAAGAGAGATTTATTGGGAAATTCGGACTACCGCCCATGCGTCCTCGTAATTATCCCTAATTTTCCGTATTAAGTAATATTTAAAAATCCATTAAAGCCAACACGCCGGTTTGACAAACTGGTCTTTTTTATATCCTTTGTATTTGTATAGACCGGGATTTGATACTATCTAAACCTGGTTTTACGACGATCGTAAAAAGGATGTTTTAAATTGTACGCAAGGATTATAATTAAAATAAAAATATAAAGAAAGACTTAGACTTTATTATTTTCTTCAAAATATCTCCAACACCGAGAATGCCCGGGAAAAATTGTCTATTTTTTAATGCGGTCATAATTTTTATTATTACGACGATTTCTTAACGTTTCCATGTAATAAAACCCATATTTACGGCCCCTATATATTGATTATCGACGCCCTGGGGCTCTCGGCCAATAACCGAATTTATTTTTTTTTCTACATACAGAAAGTCCTGATTTTGCAATCATAAATCTGCCGCAGCAAATTTTTCGTGAAAGTTGTCGAGCTTCCACGATGCCACCGGTTAATTTATTAATAACACCGGAGATAATTTGTCGACTTTCACCCGATATACATAAATTATGGTAAAAAACTAAACCCTTAAGACATTTTCTTGCATAGCCGGAAAGAACGAATAAAAAAAGCAGAATTGACGTTTATAACATTTCATGAAAGAACGACAACATGAAACAATCAGTTTAAAAGTGGCTGTAAAAATTTTCAACGCCTACTATCGGTGCCGTTTCCGATAAATTTATTTTATTACATCGGACCGCCAGTCGTAGATTTTTTATCGTTTTTCTCGGAGGATTTTGTGAATATTAATAATTTTTTGTAAGGAAGGATTTGTCTAGTGTTTTTGGTTGTCAAATCCGAGTGTCGAGTCGAGCGCGGCCGCTTTAATTGACACATATTATGATATTAAGATGATGCGATATGCAAATAGGGGCGTCCTGTGTTTGGGGAAACGAGATTTCGGTGGCCGATAAATGGTTGGAAAATCGAGAGCGAAATTGTCGATTTTGGCGATTGAGTCATAAGGTGAAATGGAACATGATCGATATTAATGAAGCAATTATACACTTAATTAGGTGGAATGGTTTAGTAGCGGTGGAATTTAGAGTTAAATGGAACCAGGATCCACAAGAATAAGCGGAAAATTAATGGCGTGTATTTATATTGTCGACCTTATAGATAAATTTTCGACGGTACCGTTTATTTTTATTGGAGGTTACAAGCTCGCTTTTACTATTTTAAGTATTCGTACCAATGGAATGTCGTGGTTTGATAAGTCCCGACGTATAAAATTTAATTAATGTGTAGTAAAAACATAAAGATTGTGTAATGGCCGACAACAGTGTCAGATGTAAAGACGGGGGATTCTGCCACCAGACATTAACATTAGAACTAATGACAAAACACCACACATAAAGCCACAACGAAAACCTAAAGTCTAAAGCATTTTACAACATTACACTTCCCGTCTATAAAGCAATTTTTATTTTTTCCCAAGCTTTTTTTACTTCCGCTTTTTATTTGACTTATCTGTTTACTTTTGCTTTATTGCAGAGCCCACGCTGCTCTTAGGGCGCTTTTCAAATATTTATCTTCAAAAAGTTTTGGTTGCTTCTACACCTACTCGTGTTTCTTTTCATAAAATTTCTTAACCTCATTTTTATCCTGTAAAATCCGAATTAATTATTGCAATGGTTTCTTCGAATTATCGATATTTTGAAGTAATGTATTTATTTTTTTAACTAAGACGGTTAGACAATTTTAAACTTTAAATAAAAGTAATATGAATGTGAATTTTGTGTTTTTACTATTATTAATGAGTGTTAAATTAAATTAACCTAATTAATTAATTTATCAAAAAATATAACTGGCTGGATAATAAAAAACGTCCCAAGCCATAACTGCATTGTTTTTAAAGATATGACAATACTTCTTATGAAAATGTTGCACAGCTTATTCTCATTTATTGATTGGGATCGATGTTCAATTAACGCTGTGACCTGTTTTGACAAGACATCAATTTCAGATTTTTAAATGGAATGTTTTTGGATTTCACGTTAAATTGTCTATTGACAAGCTCAATAACTTTTATTTTTAGGCAATTTAAAGTAGGCTCTGGAAAGAAAAGAACATTTTTATTAATTTTATCTAAAACAAGCAAACAAAAAACTGTTCAATTTTGATCAAATAAATATTGTAACGTCTTTAAAAGTAATTAAATTATGGCTCGGAGTGTTTTTTATAATTCAGCCTGTATACGGGTGCGCCAGAACTCGCGCCCCAGAGAACTAGGAACATGGAAAAAAATGTAAAAAAAATAATTTTAAAATTCATGTTACAGACCACAAACAGCATAGAAATTTAAAATTAAAGCTGTTTTACACTAAACTTCTCCAGTTTTGGACTCTAGGGATTCCAAATTTCGACCTTTTATCTATAAATCGTTTAGGTATATAAAGATTATTAGCTGTACCAAATTTTGTAATTTTATCTATTTTGAAAAACTGGAAAAAACTTATTAGAAAACGCACCTCTTTTAGCGGTTGCAGCTCCCTTATATAGTATTTTCCTATACATGTTTATAGGAAACTTTTGTTTTAGAATTAAATACATACAGGCTGCGCCAGAACTCCCGCCCCAGAGGAAGGTAAGATACCAGGAACATGGAAAAAATGTTAAAAAAGTTTTATCTTTAAAAATTTCGAAGTAATGAGAGTTTAAATTTTGCACTTTGACTCTATTTATTTCTGTTGGAAAAATAATTTTCCAAGTTTACTACAGGCTATTAGAAGAGGAAATAAGGCAGCTGTATCCTAAATTGTAACTTTGTTAGCTGTTATTTGTGGCTTTTATTGGCAAAATTTTTGTACCTTTACTAGATAATTATAAAAAAAAACATACAAGATCATCAGTAGACATAACAAATGTCAAAAAATTAATGTCAAAATTATTTGACAGATAGAATTTTTTCTTTGTTCTTGGTATCTCATTTTACTCGAAATTTTTCTCTGGGGCGCGAATTCTGACACACCCTGTATGTAGAATGAGTCTTAATTAAGGGTAAAAAATTACCAAAGCCTCTTTGGCCCAAAAGAAAACAATTACTTAACGTAATTTAACTTATGCTTCCTTACAAAGATACAAAGTGTTAATAAAAACATTTTTATTTCTATAAATAAATTAGTAATTATCCGATTAATTTGAAAATACATTATAACTCACAATAATGATTTAAAAATAGAAGACTACAGCAAATGTTCAAAATCCTCTCCTCCAGCACTACTGTCGAAGAAGTTACAGTTTTTACACCTAATTATTATTATGTACTAACTTAGTATAAAACAATTATGTGAAAAATGCTAATTTTATTGAAAAAAATGGTTTTTTGGTTTTTCTGGGACAATGATGCATAACATTACCAATTCGGTCTTATCTAGTCTTTGAAGTAATTATTGTAATATGGTACAGTGTGATTTTATGAAATAAACGCCACTTTCAACCCTAAGTCATGATGGAGCTATTTTTCTATTTCTGGTTTTTTAAAAGAGCTGTAAAAAAAGTTTAAATTACTATTTATACTTTCCTCTTATGTTTCTTGACATTTGTTAACATTTCTGATTTCTCTTAATTTTATAGAGGTATTAAATTAAAATCGCAACATGGTGTCATATTTTGACCTACTGACTGTTGATATCACCAATTTCATTGATATGTTGGTAAAACCCACCAGACAAGACAATAAATATATTTTTTATTTGTGTTACAATGAACTTTCAAATGACTTTATTTATTGATTTAAAATACTATATCAAAGTGTTGCAATGTACTTATCCTTGACATAAGTAAAATATTGTCATTCTAATAAAAATGTAAATAGTTTTTGACGGGCTTTTAAACACCTAGAAATCTCTCCCACATAAATCTATATATTATGCGATATTTGATTTCAAGGAAGCCGAATCGTGCTGCAACTTAATAAATTTTAGAGAATCCTTGTATCCGGTTTAAATAAAAATCAAAGTGATTTTGTGCCTCACTGGCAACATTCAAAAACATTTGATTTGTGTGTAAAAGAAGAATCTGAACTCTACTGACGAATTTATAGGCAAAAACATTGTGAAAAATGACGGAATTGGCACGACATATAACAATTGTTCAGGAAGCGTATTTAGAGTATCTCTAGTATATAAATAAAAAGTTCGAGCGAATTCCGGAATGCAATGTCGTCCATTAGACAGTCATGCACTGGTTTTGTCCTTATTTGGGGTTCATCAGTATGACATGCGTCTACTAGGACGATAAAGCACTTATTGGAGAAATTCTGCAGATCTAGTCGCTCTCGATTAAATTCGCCTACTGGATGGAAGTCGTTGGCATTTAAAGACCATGCTATATATTTCTTCGAAATTCCGTTAGAACGATTTTGTTTTTGTTTTCCGAAAATGTCTCAGCATTCTCTTGGCCGAACCTTTCATCAATTTGTCATCTGGTCGGACACATTCCGTCCATGACACCCATCGGTCGTTAGCCCGCCGATCCATAACACATCCAGATCGCAATCGATGTGGCTGATCTAATTTGCTTGCACTATTAATCAACAGATGTCGCTACTTATCATGGTCGTTGGGTAAAATGCCACCATTATGTCTTGCTCCTAGCATCGCGTGTTCCAGACACTGCCGGTTATCTGTCTTATTCCATGTCAATTAAAACATGTATGTCTTGCAAATCGAACGAGAGACTCCTCGGATTTATCTTCACTTTAGGAGGTCAAACTTTCTCGATTCTAACACACACTTCCAGTGGACATTGATTTGTTTATGACCGCGTGGGATGCATCAGAACCGGCCGTCATACCAACAGGAATTAAGAAATTAACAGAGGAATAAAACCTGATCGGATAATCTGGGACGTTTTTTCCTTAAAAACCCACAATTATGAGATTATCTATCTAGAACATTGACTCGTCCTCGATGTCGAATTGGCTTATTAAAAAACTTACTGTTTGGTTACCGGTCGCCATTTTCAATTCAGATATTAAATCTGGTATTGTGTGCAAATCGTTGAGCTATGAATTTGTTAAAGATTCAAATAGCCGCTGTCAAAGAATCGAGATAAATGATACTTTTACATCTAACTAGTTATTAATGTTTCGGAAAAAAATGAATTAGGACGCATTTTAGACACATTACTTACATAAATTAGAGCCTGCTTACGAGCTAGATGTGTTATTTCGGTTTCAATAGGGACGAGAACGCTCAGGGTCAAGGATGTATAGGTACGTGGACTGTTTTTAATTATCTCGTCACCATCGGCGATTTGTTGACAATAATGCGAAACAAAAGAAAAATTAAACACAACGAGACCACAAGATCAAGGCTCTCAAAGTGCGATATGAGAAAGAAATAGTACCAAAGATTCAATCACAGATACCGCTTCACGGAAAAATTCTCTCAAACTTTTTTGTATTATCAAGATTTTTTCAATGTTATTTACGACTAACATATTGGCTTTCCTTTTGCTTTTGTACTGCCGATTCCTGCTAAACTAAGCACTACTTAGGAAATTTTCGAAAATATTTACTTCATCTATAATAGTTTCAAAAATACAGTACGACTTTGATCATCCGAACTGGACTTATTGGTGTCGCGAATGACATGCTATCTACCAATCTATCCAAATGGTTGATAAAAGGACACACAAAATATTTTTTAAATAAGAGGTAAATATACAGGGTGATTCAAAAGTGTCGGACCAACTCTTGAATGGCGATCGAAGACTTTTAGCTAAGTATAAAAATAAATTCAGATTTTTTTTGAGAAAAACCAGAATTGCCAATTTCCATATTATCATATCTTAGCTCTTTTGTCTGCAATGTTGTCAGATTTAATATATTGTTGAATTTGTTAAATATTTTTTAACCTAAAACACAAAAATCTGATCGGTCAAAAACTTAAACTCGTGAAAAAAACTCAAAAAATTTTTTGACTTAGAAACTTTGAACTCAGTTTGATGTCCTTCATCACCACATGAGAGATGGTCCGAAACTTTTGAATCACCCTGTATTACAAAAAAAAACTTGATCAAGGGTAGTCAGCTAACGTTAGCAAAGATTAAAGGAAATGTTAGAAAAGCAACAGTTTTCTTCATAAAATACGACAGGGCCAAATTTTTATTAAGCGGATCAGAAGTTGTTAGCCGAAGTTAGGTATGAGAAATTATATTTTTTTTCTGTTGAAATAATTTCCAACTTAAGTCAAGGTTTCTTTAGAAAATGCAACGATTTCATCCAGTAAAAAACTAGTCTATTAATAGGGGAAATTTTGAGAGAAAAAGCAAAAATTTAAATCAATACAAATTTTGGTTTATTTTCGAAAATTATGAATTATGCATATTCGTGTTTTGTATGATTTAAATAATAATAAGTATCATCAACTTTCTTATAAAATGGTCAAATCCAAACAGACAGTATGTTTTATTAGTTCGGGTTATCGAAGTATTACAGTTTATGAGATTTTGTTTTTTTTTCAATAAAAATCATATTTCTTTTCATATAAAAAATTTTAATTTGTAATTTTAAAAATTCAATTTTTTCTGCATTTATTTTGCGACTAGACTTACAGTTTTATTAGTTTTGATCAAAATTTTTATTAATTTACGTAATTAAAACCGAGCATTTTTGATTAATTTACAACAATTATAATACCTGATATGTCCAAATTTGAATTGTTGGCTAATTTACATTATGTTGCCCAGATATACATAGTTCCAATAATTTTGATAAAAAATGCGTTCGTGTGTGCATAGCAAGTCAAGAGAAATTATCCTACGGATGAAAAATTTTGTAACATGCAAAACCCTCTGTATGTAATTAACCAACATCTGTTTAACTACAAATTGACACCTAGTCTCAATAAATCAGCGTGATTTATGATTAAACTGGTAAGACAATACACTTAATGTTTGGTCATGCAACTGGTTCAAGGTATTAAATCTGGCGGTCTTGGTGGCCATGGGAATGTCGTGTGTTTTAATCAAAACTGCAAAACTGTGCCTTTGGATGTTGACAATTCGACCACTCCTCGGTCGTTAGATTTCCTTGTAATTTGTCTCGAACAGGAAAAAAGTCTTGCCTTGATTAATTAATTGACAGTAATATTAGGAAAAATCCAATACACACCTGTAATAACTGCAGGTGTCCTAGTATAATAGTTGTCCTGAATAATAATCGAGATGTAAAATATTCAGGGTGCACCTACTTATTATAATATCGTTTGTTTTGGGAAATAACTCAATCTGGCTTGGAGAAGTTTTTGTCGTGTGGGGTCTTGAAAGTAAGTGATAGCGGCGGCTTTTTGACGATTTTGCGATTTTTGGTATCGACGAAACCAGTTCTGATGACACAACTCGTAATAAAATTAAATGTGATTGTCACCTAATTAGTTATGAGCTGCGATTAATGCGCGTAGCATACAGGGTGTCGAGTGACCTTTAAATGGTAAAATTAATTGATCCTAATCTAGTCCATCGCCTAAAATTATTTTCAACTATACAGCGTGTCTCAAAAATAAGTTACGATACAAATTTGTGTTTTTTTAAATAAAACACCATATGTTTCTTTGCGTTTTTGGGTGTAGATTTTTATGAAAATGTTTTTAAGCTAAACTTATTGGTCGTTTTTCCTTAGTTTTAAAAATAACACGTTTTTTTTGACGAAAACATGCACTTTTTAAAAATTTATTTCACAGAAACTAAGACATCTCGAAATATTTTTTTTACTACCGCAAAGAAGAAGGTACAAGTTGTAACGTTGTAACATTTTTTTAGTGTGTTGTATTTGTAAAAATAAAAAAATTAAGGCGTTTTTTAAAAGTTCAAAAACTTAAAAAAATTAAATGGAACACCTTATTTATTGTTTTTGCATTAAAAAGATTATTAAATTGTTCTTCTAAAATTATTTACTTTTAGGTGTTTATAATCAATAACTAAAAAGATATTTAACTTTAAGTATTAAAAAAAATACTATTGTTTTAGTAGCCAAAAAGTGCACAGTTGCACAAGAGATGGAAGAAATATCACTTAATAATCACATTTGTGTTAAACTGAATCCATTATTCTTCATTTTTACAACAAAATAATTCGAATTTCAGTATTTATAACGACTTTTACAATCTCTTGATAAATCAGTGGATAAGTGGATAATATTAACAAAATTCAGATATTGATAGGCATTGTTGCTAATTAATATTGAATGTTAAATATCTTTTTATTTATCAATTCTAGACATTATAAATTATTTTTTTAAATAAACAATTTATCAATCTATTAGGTGCAAAAATAAAAAATAGAGTGTTTTATTTAAATTTTTTAAGTTATTTAACTTTTAACAAACTTCTTCATTTATTAATTTTTATAAATGCAAAACACTAAAAAATTGCTACAGCTTAGATTCTGTACTTTTTTCTTTGCAAAAGTAAGAAAGAATTTGTTCTAGCTGTCTTAGTTTTTGTGTAATAAATTTTTAAAAAGTGAATGTTTTCGTCAAAAAAACGTCTTGTTTTACATTGTTTTAAAAGGCTACATCTAAAAATGAAAAGAAACATACGGTGTTTTATTTAAAAAAAACACAAGTTTGTATCGTAATTTATTTTTGGGACATGCTGTATGGTTGAAAATAATTTTAGGTGATGCACTAGCTTAGTATCTATCAATGCACAATTTTTTTTTAATTTTACCATTTAAAGGTCACTAATAAATTTTTTCAACTCGCTGGGACACCCTGTATGTCGCGCATTCATTAATGATACGTTTTCGTGTTTCAGACAAGAAAGAGTATATCTCCAAATCCGTGCACTTGTTATAATAAATTAAATATTAATAAAACCAGTATTAACAAATTTATGTAAATGAGATTCAACGCTGCATTTTTAAAGCAACAATGAATGAAACAAACGTTGATTACAATATATTTTCCGATCGTAACCTTGCTGCACGTCACCTACACGGTCGCAGTCGAAGAAGACGAAAAAAATCTGCAAGGACAACTACCGAAGTGATTTTAGAAATATTTCAGGCTTAGTTGCATTAAAATTTCAAATTTGTCTGCGAAATGCTGTTTGTCTGGATAATTTTCGGGATTGTCGACGGGTCCCTCGAGTCGATTTTACTTTTTTTTTTTCTTCTTTTCGCTCGCATACCATCAAGCTTGCCGTATTTGCTCATAATCGAGATGGTTGGGATAAGGTTTTTAAATTGTGAGCATCGGTTTATTGCTTTTTTAATTCGCTAATCAAGCGCGGAATTTCACTGGAACTTTTCACCACTGAAAAATCGGACGGTATTGCCACCACGCCGGCTAGATGTAGTCAAGGTAGATGACTAATTGACTGTAATTATTAGAAACAGACTCCCTGCCGAGAAGGCGTTCCTAACCTTTATTACAAATTCCGTTAAAAATAGCAGTCGGTGTAATGCATTGAAAGGAGGATTTATTACCCGATTTGTTATTACAAGAGATGTGCCAAAAGTGTGAGCAACGATTTAAAAATCAATACCTACCAGATTTTGCGTGGGGTCGACTTTTCCAAATCATGTTTTCTTTCTAATAAAAGCCTGCACGCTAATTATCCGAGTCATTAATCTTACTGAAAAATTATAATAATTTTTCAATTACATTTCATCCGACAAGTCACGTTTGATGTATGATTTCGCGAAAATTTCGTGAAAAATCGCGGAAAAATCCGGCTTGGATAGGATGATGTTTAATTATGAGAAGAGATGCGTCCGATCTCGGACAAGTAATTAATGTCGTTGTACGTAATTAATCAGAAATGCATCAAACCATAGCATTTCCGTGTATTCGCCGTGTTGAATCGCAGGAATAAGATGCAATTTGTTGACAGTAGCAGACTGCCAGGAATTTTAATAATCAGCGCGATCGCACCGTTTATAGATGATGACTCCGGGACGTTTTGTTTCTCGTCTTGCAGAAAAATGATTATACAAACAATAACATAGCTTTTAGTGAAAAAAAAGACTTTTCCGATTATCATTTTTCTTATTGTGGTTTCAAATTAAAACTATTTTACCCTATACTCCTCCAGTGTTGGACTCTCCTACAAATTTCGACATTTTATCTTTAAATTCGTTTAGGTGTATAAAGATTATTAGCTATACTAAATTTTGTAATTTTATCTATTCTGAAATACTGGGGAAAACTCATTGGTTACATAGTATTTTTCGATACATGTTCATAGGATACTTTTGTCTTAGAATTAAAAACGTATTCTGTCATTTGTTTAAATTTGTAACAATAAAAATTGAACACTCTGTATAGTGTTTATTAATACATAGGACATATACGCATAAACTTAGAGAATGAAAAAAATATAAGTAAATAAGTGAAAAAGATTAAAAATAAGTTAAATAAAACTTTTTGTTGGCGAATATCTAAAAAAAAAATATTACTTAACTTCACTAGAATAAAGAAAATCGATTCACTTAGTTATTGACAGTCATGGCGTGAACAAATGCAATGTCTTTATTGGTGTTATCAGCGCAAATTAACTAAAATTTTAAAGTTTAATACTCTGTTTCTAACACGGTAACTAAGAAACTTTTATTAGATTTTTTTTTACTATTAGTTATTATTTGACATCATATCATAGCCTAAAAGTTAAGACTTACCCTGTATTGTTCAAAATATTGTACAGGGTGTCCCAAGTTTTAGGGCCGGCGCAAAAATAAATATTTCTAATGGATTAAGAAAAATTTTTGCTAGTGCAAACGATAGAGGATTGTATTGACTTTAATTTGATGCTTTAATATTGTTCAAAGTTTTTAGTGTATGTCAGTGAGACCCTAAAAACCAATTTGGATTTTTTTTTAATTAATTGGAATCTTTTCTACATGATAAAATTCGTTGATTTGGTAACTGTGAAAAGTGAATAATGTATAAAAGTTGATAGATTTTGAGTAATTAATATTTTAATATTGAAAATTGGGAATTCTGGAAATTTATGTCCAAGTTTAGGGTGATGTGCTGCAAAAGCATTGTCAATAGAGTGGAGGCTTCACAATAGAGCCCATGTTTTTGCGGATCTTTTTCTTTTGTCAATATATTCTGGCCTGATCACGAATTACCGCAAACTACCTATAAATTATTCCAAGTTTCAACTTTAGGTATCATTATCCTATTTTTTTATCATGTAGAAAATATTCCAGTTAATTGAATTTTTTTCATCCAAATTTATTTTTTAAGGCCTTCTAACATACGCTAAAATTTTGTACAATATCAAAACATCAAATTAAAGTGTATTGATTTAATCCTCTATTGTTTACACTATCAATTTTTTTAAATTAATTAAAAATATTTATTTTTGCGCCGGCCTTAAAACTTAGGACACCCTGTAGATAGCAGCTTTCAAAATAGAAAAAATTGTATATTACCTACACATGCTTATTAATGAAGTTAGTGGAATAAGTTATCCAAAATTCACCCTTCAGTTTTTGGTAAAGAATTATGATAACTAAAATGGTGTTGGAGCGATTTTTGTATTTTGCTTTCTGAAGAGATTTTTGCACATCGCCTGGGATAATCACGATAAAGCCGCTTAATGGTTTCATTATTATACTGGTTCTGATTGTGGAATAAATCATACCTCTGTACAATTATTACGGATATTAAAATTAACACCGCGGTGGATAATTACCTCGGAAGGTTGTGTTCAACTTGTGGGAAGAATCTGTTGGGCGTTCCTTGAAATTCGTCAAAACTTCAACCTTGTTCTTGATGTATAAAATCGAATTACGCACACGCATACACAAAATATCAATAACAATCGTATAAGCATTTTGAAAAAGCGTTCAAAAGTGTCGACAATCCGTATGTTATTGTTAATTGTATCAATCTGTGTTCTATTCATCCGATCACCGTAGGACGTCGAGGTATTTGCTCCCTGCGGTGTACAAACATCCATCGCTTTGACCACGATAATAACTTTAGAAATTGTGGGTCATTCTATAAAAATTTCGTTTTTTTAAGACGATTCCAGACGACGGGTTTAACGGTGATTACAATGCTGATCTAGATGACGAACTGATGTTTCTTCGGCTTTTACGGTGATTTCAATGTTGTTCCTCCCGCTTTTACGGTGATTTCGATGCTGCGTTAGAGACAGACTGATGTTTCTTCGGCTTTGTGCTAACGCACGAGATGCTGTTGTTATAACAAATACGTCAACAGTCGTGATTAATTCTCCAACTCCTGCTTTGTTCCGATTTTTATGGTGTAGAAAACGGGAGTCTACAAAAGTCACTACAAATGTGCTCTTTTGTACAACTCGTCCCAAGGTGACATTTTAATTTTTTTCTTTCTTAATGACAGATGTTAATTTTATCAAAGACATAAATAACCACTTTTATTTCTTTTCGTCAATGACTCGTAAATCCTACCCAATTAAGTCAGTTTATGGTGCATATATCTTGTCCAGAAACGTTTCCAATTTTCACCACAGTCGCGATTTCCAACCTTTGGAGAAATCAACACCTTTTTCATTACATTAACAAACAATAGGATGAATGGAACGAATCGAATGTTGATTTTTTGCGGCACTTGTCATCTGTATAATAAAATTTCAACCTTTGACTTTTGTAGAAAGTCGAGTCGAGTGATACAATAAAAAATAACCGGGGGCCGTGCAGATCGATTACAATTATACAAATAAAAAATCTGATTGGGACTTTCACCGATTTTTTGACGTGTGCTAATAAGTATGCTGTCAGTGACATGCAAATCTCGGAGGTCAATTATGCAAAAATTCTTTTTTATGAAATTGAAAGTCTACACTAAAGCGAAAATTCTCTTTCATTATTTACTGTGTTCGAACGAGGTCGGATTAACGGCACAAGAGAAGCTGGTCTTTAACATTACAAATTTCCTATGTGTAGGTAGTAATATTGCAACTAACTACACGAAGATGTGGCTGAGGTGGCCTAAGGAAGTTCACTGGTTTACTCATAATTTGCCAAAAATTCTGCACAACAAATGTACATTTATTGAAAAATCGCCTCTTCTAATTACTTAAAACTGCCGATATTTTACTACAGTTTTGTGTGTTTTATGAATACTTTATAATAAATTTACCTATTACACTAAATGATATCACAATTACAAACTTTGACTTGGTTAGTTAAATAATCGCTTTTTTATTTATCGTAAACACAAACCAGACGCGTGATTTATGACTAAATGGTTTAATTTGCCAAGAAAAAAATCATTTACTGGTAGCCGACCACTTTGAAGTCTTTTATTGTTGTAAATGTGATTTTTTCTGATTTCGTAAACAATTACAGGAAGTGAATCTGCGTGGGTCAGTATAAAAATAAGAATTTAACTTTTTGGGAAAAAATTACTTTTTTTTGTCTTTGTTTGTAAATCAAAAATTACCAAAAAATTATGAAATGTACCTTATGCCCAGGTAGGTGTGAAAAATTTCAACAATTTTATTTAATTAGAAGTGGGAATTTAACCGGTATACTTAACCAATAAAAATTTGTTGCAATCTCATATTTTCAAAGCTTGTGATTTTGAAATACTTTCACTTCTCTTTTTGTGTTGATATTAAGCAAAACTAATTATCTATGGTCTTGTATCTCAATTTATGGGCGAATATCTTTGTAAAAAGTAATTTTTTTGTGTTTTACTTTTCTTTTTCCTCACTTAATTAATTCTTTCGGAATGCAGCTGATGATCGCACCCGTAAAAAGCGACGCCACACTATAATCAACGATGAAGAACCCGATTTTATTAATTAATTAACTCTTGTAAATACGAAAATATGACTTGGCTGGAACAGAATCGCATTAATAAGATTTTTTGTGGCCGAACCCTAAATTGAAAGATGATGTGATGCGGCTGTGTCAGATCTTAATTACGTCGAAGGGATTTTCCTGGAATTGAAGGATTCACAATGAATGGATTTTGCTGTTGGTGGAGAGTAATGATAATTCACTTATGTTTGCTCGGTAGTGAGGTAATAAGCCTTACCGGTGAATTAGTTGTGTCAATTATAATGCGAAGGCCACCAATTAATTTTCAAATGTTCCTTTTATGCCGAGTGTATAAAAGGTGGCTGAATAACAATCGAGAATGCGGTCAATAAACTCGGATTTCTGTTTTGTTGTTGGAATTTTCGACCGATATAATGTTTATTTAAAGACGGGTACTATTCTCCTCGTGCCTAATTACGGCCATGTGCGTAATGATGATTAGAGCGAACTCTTCTATCTGGTGGTACCATTCCCATGCCACACACACCATAAGCTCGATTCGAATTTAAACAACCGTATAAATCCCATAAAACCAAACTCTGCATCCTGGGCAATTTGCGAACGAATTTTTACCTCGGTAATTCGAAAGTCACTCTCGATATAAACCCTAACAGTAAAATGCACACTTTACGGCCGTTTTATGCCCACCATAGTTATACACTCTTAATCTCGTCCTTTTTGTCATAAGGCCACGATCGTAAACACACCAATTTGTTACACTTTTACTGGACCACTGAACAATTAAATTATCGATCGACGAAATTCGGGAACGGCTTCCAAGAAGAACGACATGTGAGGCCTCGACACTTTCGATTTCGGACATTTTCATAAATAAACCATTACGAAAAAAGAATTCAAACGGAAGATTTTCCATAAAAGATAACATGAATATCTTTGCAGTGCAGTTAAAGTAGTTAGTTAATCGTTTATTTCATGCTCTTGTGCCTGGAAAGAATTTTGATACATTTCCGTCAAGTTATTTGTATTTCAAGCTAAGAAGGTATACAGACCGATTTCATATTACGTGAAATGCATTCCAACACATTTTAACTTAATATTTTTTTCAATTTAGGTTAACATTTAATGAGTACTGAGATTTCATCAGATACTATAATTAAATGCGGTATTACAGAAATACCAAAGGAAAAGACTATTTGAAGCCACAAATTTAGAGCTAAAAATACAGGGTGTGTTAATACTCGCGCTCCAAAGAAAAATTTCAAGTAAGATAAGATACCAGAAACATGGAAAAAATTAAAGAAAAATTCTATCTGTAAAAAAAATTTAATAATTTTTTTGACATTTGTCATTTTTTACGTCTATTTAATGATACTCATGATCCTGTACTTATATGTTTTTTTATAATTAATTAATAAAGATACAAAAATTTAGCCAATAAAAGCCAAAAATAAAATTAATCAGAATTACAATTTAGCCTGTAGCAAAAAAACCTGGAAAATTATTTTTCCTAGAAAATTAGGTATTTGGCCCAATGAAAACGAACCACTCTGATATCTCAGAAACTAAAAAGACTTTGCAAAAACGCCGAAACAGGTCAATTTTGTTTCCGAGGGGGGCATTTTTTGCCGTAATTTTTAACGCACTTCCAGTAACTCTGTAACCTCCAGGCATCCCAACTTTAAAAATTTAAATGGCCCTATCCCATTTGTAGCACATCATATGAAAGCTATTTAAACAAGCTTTACAAAACTTTTTACCAACATTAAATCAGACCATCCTTTTATGAGATGCAGAGTGGTCTAATAAAAACAAACCACTCTAATTTTTTTTTAAGAAGGTCATTTTTAGACGCAATTTTAAAAGCACCTCCAATAACCCTTTAACCTCTATGCCACTTAACTCTAAAATGTCAAATAGCGCTAACACACTATTGTGATACATAAAATGAAAACACTTTTAAAATGTTTTTTAAAAGGTTTTTCCAAAATGAAATGATATAAAAAAAATATCTTTCAGCACTCAGTATGTACAAAAGAACTTAAAAACTATTTAAAAATAAAATAAGTTTGTCAAAGCTTCAATAATAATTATAACAACATTAGTAAGTTTCTTGTAATTTATTTTATTAGAAGTAATTACTTATTAGAAATATTACTTTTTGCGGATATCTTATGACTAGATAATCCCATTCCATTCAACGTTAGAAAAAAGATTTAAAGAACATTTTAAGTGAGTCGGTATCATTTGAGATTACGAAATTGAGGTGGGAGAAGTTAAAGGGTTAATGCTTTTAAAATTGCGTCAAAAAATGTCATTTTTAAAAACAGAATTAATCTGTTTTGGGTTTTTTGCAAATTTTTTCTTGAGTGGCTCGTTTTTTAGAACATTCTGTATCTCATGAATGGATGGTCTGATTCTATTTTGGTAAAAAGTCTTGAAAAGCTTGTTAAAATAGCTTTCATTTGATGTGCCACAAGTAGGGCACAAAGTTGGGATGCGTGGGGGTTACAAAAAAATGTCCCCCTCGGAAACAAAATTAACCTGTTTCGGCGTTTATGCAAAGTTTTTTTAGTTTCTGAGATATTCGAGGTGGTTTGTTTCCATTAGGCCACCTGTATGTCAGACAAGAGCCTAACTAATACAGAAAAAAGACAGTTTCCATGAGGTTAAAGTGTTACTTTAGGAAATAAAAATGATAGGCATTCAAAAAATTATTTTTCAGGTATTTACGAAAACAATAAGTTGAGTTATTTTGGCGCCTCTTAACCTCAACTATCACCTCTTAAATTAGCGACACAACTATTAGAATTACACTGAATATTTTGAAAACCTGACTTATGATTGGAATGACTATTATCACAAATGCTTCTTTTTCAACACATTGTGAATGTTGTATTTAAAGCAAAAGTTGCATGCTTGGCGCATATAATGTATGCAGTTTTCCTCTAATAATGTGCGTTTCTTAATTACGAGTGGGATTATTAACAACTAATTAAACGATTAAAAATAAACTTTGAGTATTTCTGAAACTATTTAACACCATTTAATTGCTAATGTGAAAGAAACAATTAAAAGACATTCCATGCATTTTACGTAGGAATATAAATAATTAATATCTGTAGAGATTCCAGCTTGCAATATTTCAAATTTCCAAGAGCTTACCTCAATTCTATAATTTCTTGAAAGATTTTAAATGAATTACAGGCAACTAATAAATCGTAGTAGAAAGTAGCTTTAGACTCCTCTTTGACCTAAGACCTAAATCTCGCCTAGTGGAAATGTGGCTATTTCGCATTTCGAGCGATTGTTGACAATTAGTAAGCTACCAGTGGTAGAAATGTCTTTGGTAAATATGCCCATCTCCGGTCTCATGTGTGTTAGACGAAGAAGCTTGTATTCTCTCCGGAGTCGGAGGCAGAGACAGTCTCGCTTAGTGAAAAGAAACATCCATAGACGCCTATGCAACGCACAAGAAGGAAAGAAAAACCGTCTTGGATCGGGCTACCTCGCGGCCATCGCCATATTTCATGTCGTCTGTGGCTTGGTTGCCACGTCTCTTCGCTACCACCGAGCGAATTCGATGATTTGAACCACCCGGACTTATCTCCATACAAACCTGTACGTAAGTCAGTCGAAGTAGAAGCGAATTATGCGTTGTCAACTCGCGCATACCTAAAAGGACATCCCGGGACGCGATCCTGCGCTTTGTCCTGCTAATGTTATAATTAAAGCGCGGACACTTTGACGGGTCTGGTTGGCAGTAAAGCTGTCACATCATGTTTAATACCAGGCCGCTGTGCGTTTGTGAAAGAGCAACCCCGCCAAGTGAAAAACGCAAAGCCCGTCAGATGCTCATCGTTCTAATGAGTTTTATGCCTTCGAGTCCGTTGTTATTACGTACAGGTCGTTTACTCAATTTTCAGCGCCGAGCGGAATTTTCAGGATGGACTCACGTCCGGGGACGAAAAACGACGCAATTAAAACAACCACGCAATTAGCGCCTTATGTAAAAACCGAATCCATTCAATTATCTTAATTACGACAAGAGTTATCTATTTATAACACAACTCTTGTGACTTCTTAAAATTAGCTGTTTCGCATAATTGCAGTTCCTATAAAACTGGAATTCGCGTTAATCGATTGCGGAGAAATGCCAAAATCATCTTATTTACATACAGGGTGTCCCAGCGAGTTGAAAAAGACCATTTAAAAAAATTGTATAGGACATTGATAAACAGGCTGTTCCATCTAAACCCCACATTGAAAGTATTGGGAGTTCTAATAATCATATTTATGTATTTGAAAATTGCTACATAGCCATAATCCATTAAGTCCTCCTAAATGAAAATATTTTTAAGCTGGCGGCATTTCTAGGTATATCGGAAATTTTGAATTTCTTTTTTTTTTTGGGTTTTGAAAGAGAAAGCTTAGATCTTGCTTCTGGTGTTATCAAATTTTGAAAAAAAATAACAATTTTAAATCTACTTTTATAATAATTCATTATTATTTTTCTTGCATTTTATTGTACAAACTACCAGTTTTAATTTCATTTATTTATATTTGCATCTATTTAAAGCTAGCCAAGTGAGGAAAATTTATTTTTGTTTAATGAACGATATCATGTTCTGCTCATAATTTTGTTACACTCTTTATAAATACGAAATAAATTCATTAAATGTAAGTTTGAGTAGCTTTAATTTTTCTTATTTGGGCATTATTTGTCAAATAATAATTCACAGTCGAGTGAATTGAGAAACAATTTTGACATTTTTGATTTCGATAGCAAACTATGCGAAAACGGGTGTGGCTAGTAATAGATTTTCCAAAGTCGATGCAGAATCAAATTCTTTTCCATTTAGTAAAATAAAAATTGGGGTATTTCATTTGGAAAAATTGAGTTATGGGTATTTGAATTATTACAAAAGTAACCTTAAAATTTTCGAGTTTGTTAATGTGTATTTTTTTTCAAAATTTGAAAACACCAGAAGAAAGATCTAAGTTTTCTCTTTCAAACACCAAAAAAACTAATTCAAAATTTTAAAAAGTGGCAGAGTTATCGATTTTTAAAGTGAAAGGTGCAGATCCAAAAACTCCAAATATTTCAAAAACTGATAAATTTAGGTATAGAGAAAGCTGTTGAAAACCCTCTTAAAATATCTCGATTAATCCAAAAACGTAGTAAAAATTATAGCTTTCTATTTAAAATAAGAAAGTTGAGACCGACTTTCGGTATAACCGAAAGTGCCACCATCTTGAAAATATTTTCATTTAGCAGGACTTACTGGATTATGGTTATGTACCAATTTTCAAATAAATACGATTATTCGAACTCTCAATAGTTCTAATGTGGTGTTTAGACGGAATACCCTGTATACCTAGTCCATCGCCAACATTTATTTTCAACTATACAACATAAAAATAAGCTACAATACAAACTTGTGTTTTTTAAATGAAACACCCTAAGTTTCTTAGCGTTTTTGAATGTAGATTTTTATGACAATGTTTTTAAGCTAAACTTTTATTGGTCAATTTTGCTTAGTTTTAAGACGGTTTTTTGACGAAAACATGCACTTTTTAAAAATTTATTACACAAAAACTAAGGCATTTAAAAATATTTTTTTTACTACCGCAAAGAAGAAGGTACAAGCTATAAGGTTGTAACATTTTTTTAATGTGTTGCATTTGCAAAGATAAAAAAAATGAAGGCGTTTGTTAAAAGTTCAATAACTTAAAAAATTTAAATGGAACACCCTATTTATTGTTTTTGCATTTAAAAGATTATTAAATTGTCTTTCTAAAATTATTTACTTAGGTGTTTATAATTAATAACTAGAAAGATATTTAACGTTAAACATTAAAAAAATAATCACTATTGTTTCAGTAGCCAAAAAATGCACAGTTGCACAATAGATGGAAGAAATGTCAATTAACAATCAGATTTGTGTTAAACTAAATCCATTATTCTTTATTTTTACAATAAAATAATTCGAATTTCAGTATTTATAACGACTTTTACAATCTCTGGATAAATCAAAGGATAAGTGATCCAGGTGGAATTACTATGGTTGCCATAGTATCAACAGTGCTCAGATATTGATAGGCATTTTTGCTACAATTAATATAATATAATATAATAATCTTTTCATTTATTTGCAAAGAGTAAAAATTATCATAACAAAAAAACAATGAAATCATCATAGGTAAAGAAGCCAATTCTAGACATGAAAAGTTATTTTTTTAGATAGACAATTTATCAATCTATTAGATGCAAAAATAAAAAATAGGGTGTTCCACTTAAATTTTTTAAGTTATTTAACTTTTAACAAACTTCTTAATTTATTAATCTTTACAAATACAAAACACTAAAAAATTGCTACAGCTACTACAGCAGAAGTAAGAAAAAATTTGTTCTAGCTGTCTAAGTTTTTGTGTAATAAATTAAAAAGTGCATGTTTTCGTCAAAAAAAAAACGTCTTATTTCTAAAACTAAGCGAAATCGACTAATAAAAGTATACCGTAAAAACATTGTTTTAAAAGGCTAGATCCGAAAATGCCAAGAAACGTACGGTGTTTCATTTAAAAAAAACACAAGTTTATATCGTAACTTATTTTTGGTACATGCTGTATTTTTTTTTAATTTCACCATATAATGGTCACTTATGGACTTTTTCAACTCGCTGGGACAACCTGTATAATATTTAAATTAAGTTGATGATTTATCTCATATAATATTATTATTGATTTTTACATTATTTTATTTTTATAACACGGCATTGTTGCACTATATTGATGAGCGTCAACAAAGCCGAAACCGGTTCTCGGTTTGATCTATAGTTCAATTCATCAACTGCTTCATGCATAAAATCTAGTCTTCTTTCGTTTTCTAATCGGTAAAATATGTGACAGAGTCTGGAAAGTAGTTGGTTTTAATTTAGGTGACGACTGGACGATTGAAAACAAACTCACTTGTGTACCCATCAATTCTATACTAATGCAAAGAAGAATTTTGTAGTATTTAAATGCTACCGACTGTTTACTGCACTTGACATTCGCCTTACTTTATTCATTCATAGAAATTCAGGATCAAACGTTTCTACGCTTGTCGTGACTACAAAATATTGCTGATAAAATGACAATAAAGACTTGTTAAAGTTTTTTTGTTTAAGTTTGAAATCATCATTTTTTATTTTGCTTTATTTTCGTTTCATATTCATTTCATGTGAAAAGAACCGAGACTTGTTGAAATATAAATTAAATCAAGCCATAATACAGAGGTATGCAGAATTTCACTTCTTGCTTCTCTTCTTAGATCTGGGTCAAAGCTATTTTTTGCAATTTTTTAGGTTTTGACCACCAAAAAAGTGCGTGAATTATGGCCTGTTCTATATCTCCTAATTCAATATGATTATTTTACTTATTTATTATTAACTTCAGGAAATTCAAAATTAGGACATAAATAAAAATAATTATAATTTGTTCACTGAACACACAAAAATTAGGTCTTACTAATTTACCTAATAAAAATTTAAATATAGAATGCAAAATATTGACAAGAAAAACAAAAACCATTTTTGGACCCTAATCTTATAATTAACATATTAATTTATTGTTTTGTGTTAATTTCAATTTTTTTTTGAATTGCTTTGAGGGTTAAAAAAATTTAAGTAGATATTTCTACTTTTAGTTGAGTTTTTTCACAACTGAAATGACGACAAAAAGAAAACTTTAACCTGAAAGACACATTGTTTTCACCGCAAATGAAAATCTCAAAAAACTGGACACTTAGGTGTGTTAGTCCTTAAATCGGGACAAATAGGACTCAAACTTAAAACAGGACAAGGACAAAACTGTAAGATTGGTATATGATTTTTGGCAACAGGTTATACCTCCGCTTGTGCCAATGGACTTTTTTATTGTTTATAAAAAAGTTTTTGCTTACATTACATAGAAATGCTCTTATTCTTTGCACATCTTATACTAAGAACATAAACTGGCAATTTATACGATTTATACTTTGCAACAGTTTGGTCATTTGGTCATTCTTATAGTTTGACACTGAGAAAGTCTTGGAATTTGAAAGATATGGTTGTAAAAGGTCAAAAAAGTAATGAAAAAAATACTATTATTTGAGTTTTATTGTATTTTGTATTTCAAGTGGTGTAGGTATCTATTTTAAATAGACGATCACAATTCGTTCCGCTTTGTGCACTGCTGTGTCTTAATTTGTTAGAGTTATATGCTTATTTGAACAATATTTTTTGCTTGGCTATTTTATGGAATTATTGCATTTTATTAAGTTGTTTACTTAATTACTGGTTAATGTTCATGTTGTACTTTATAGAACGCTAAGGACAAACGTCAAATATATACAGAAAGTTACTCAATCATAACCAGCTAAACAAAATAATTATGTATATCTAAGTATTTTATGACTGCAGCGAGATAGAAAATAATAAGGTAAGAAGAAAGAAGAACAAATAGAGTCGACACGTTTGGCTAACCACATTAGCTATCATCAACATCCCGTTTTACAATAATGTGTACTAAAAATGCAAAGACTATGACAAAATTGATAAAAGATGATTTTTCTCATGTCTGATATATTTAAATGATCACCTGCAAGTTATAAGCATATTATATGAACATTATTTGTTCCATTACCTACCGTTTTATTTGCTGCAGGCTTTCCACAGCATTTTTCTTAGAAATTGCCTGTATATGGCCTCAGTATTATTGTTATTACTATTATCATTGCAAGGCAAATAAACGGCAATTTTTGCTTATGCTAATCATCCTCCTGCTGTAAAACCAGCAAGTTTATCGTGTTAAGATGCAAATTTCGTCCTTATAAAATTCACTTCTTTCTCGCCACTATGTGGCATCATTGGGCTACCGTTCTCTCACGTAAAATAAGAAAAATCCATCGAGGAACGTCACGAACTTGACGAGACTTTTAACTTTATCAGTAGAGGAAGTAACGTACTCGAAGAATATCTATGTTAGTGTTTTCTTACCTGCATACACAATTAACTATTCTAGGCGGCATAGCACGGCCCTTTTTTGTAAGATGTGCCACTCAAAGGTCACGGTGAAATTCTAAACTCCACCTTCAAAGTTGCTATATTTGCCAAGACCGAGACGGAAAGGTGACAATTTGTAAACGAAAGACCACCAAAGGAGTCGATGTTTGGTTTACTGTTTAGTGGTTGATAATTTTTGCAACAAACGGGAAGATAAGAGAGAAACACGAAGGTTGAGGATAGGTATGAATGTTTGTTTGCTCCTTAAGTATGTGCGGGTAATTTGTAACTGATGAGACAAAGAGGACACTCCAAACACGGCGATTTTTGCAAGTGACCCAAAATTTTTCACGCGCATAGTTTGCATGCACTCGGAATACCGTTAAGTCACCTCGGTGCGTGCCTCCTCTTCAAGAAACTTTGTAGCTACTTACAGGGTGTCCCAGCGAGTTGAAAAAGTCCATTACTGACTTGTAATTGTATAGGATTGATAAAATTATTTTCAACTATATAGCGTGAGTCAAAATAAGTTACAATACAAACTTGTGGTTTTTTAAATGAAACACCATGTTTCTTGGCGTTTTGGGATGTAGATTTTTATGACAGTGTTTATAAGCTAAACTTTTATTAATAAGACGTTTTTTTGACGAAAACTTGCACTTTTTAAAAATTTATTACACAAGAACTAAGACATCTAGAACTATTTTTTTACTACCGCAAAGAAGCAGGTACACCCGGGGAAAAAACTATTCACCAGTCTTTATCTGAAAATTTTTTCAATGAGTATAGATTATTAAATGGTGATTATAATAATTTGCAAAATGACACTAAGCAAATTTTAGAGAAAAAAAAAGCATGCTCATGTACTTTATTAACTTAACAAAATTTTTGTGATTTACTTTTAATTTTATCAACAAATAGCTGGTTTCTTCCGTTTTTTATATTTATTTTTATTACTTCTAAACAAAACAAAAAACTCAAAGTGGTAAATTAAATGCCATAATAATAATAACTAATATTAAACAGTATGTTATTTATTATTTTAAGCTAACACTGCAAAAGCAAAACATTTTTTGCTTCACCTGAAACCAGCAAGTCTGTAATTTTAAAAGTTCATTATTTTCACTCAGTGGATAGAAAATTTAATTTTTCTCTTGATTTTGAGCTTGTAATAATTAATAACACTATACAGGCTGTTCCGCCTAAACTCCACATTAAAAGTATTGGATGTTCGAATAATCATATTTATTTGAAAAGTGGCACATAGCCATAAACCATTAAGTCCTCCTAAATAAAAATATTTTCAAGATGGCAGCACTTCCGCTTATTCCGGAAGTTGGTCTCAACTTTCTTATTTTAAAAAGAAAGGTATATTTTTTACTGTGTTTTTTGGATTAATCGTGTTATTTTAAGGGAGTTTTCATCAGGTTTCCCTATACCTAAATTTAGCCGTTTTTGAAATATTTGGAATTTTTCAAAATTTTTTTGCATCTGCACCTTTAACTTTAAAAATCTGTAACTTTGCCATTTTTTAAGATTAATAATTCAAATACTCATAACTCAATTTTTTCAAATGAAATACCCCAATTTTTATTTTACTAAATATAAGAGAATTTAATTGTGCATTGATCTGTGTTAACATTTCCAATACCTAAATTTAATAATTTTCAAGTTATTGACTTTTTGTTAAGACCACAGAAAATTTATTACTAACCTAACTGTTTTCACATAGTTTGTAATGGAAATGAAAAATGTGAAAATTTTCTCTAAACAAATGTCAACAGTAAATTACTATTTGACAAATAGTCCTAAAATATGAAGAATAAAAGTTATGCAAACTTAATTATTATTGATAAGTTCTACCATGCGATCATTATTTAAAGCTAACAAGTGAGAAAAATTTATTTTTGTTTAATGAACGACATCATAAGTTCATAAATACAAAATAAATAAATTAAATCTAAGTTTGAGTAGCTTTGACTCTCCATATTTTGGCACTATTTGTCAAATAATAAGTCACTGTCGACGTTTATTGAGAAACAATTTTGACATTTTTGATTTTCATAGCAAAGTATACGAAAACGGATGTGGCTAGTAATAGATTTTCGATTTCGGTCTTAACAAAAAGTCACCATAACTTAAAAATTATTAAATTTAGGTAGTTGTGTTTAATACAGATCGATGCGCAATTAATGTCTTCCATTTAGTAAAATAAAAATTGGAGTATTTCATTTGGAAAAAAAGAGTTATGGGTATTTGAATTATTACAAAAGTAACCTTACTATTTTAGGGTTTGTTAATTTTTTATTCAAAATTTGAAAACACAGGAAGAAAGATCTGAACTTTCTCCAAATATTTCAATACAATATATACATTTTTTTTAAATTTTACCATTTAAAGGACTTTTTCAACTTGCTGGGACACCCTGTATGTAATTTGACACATTGTGCAAATTTCCATAATTGCAAGCGCACACAACGTCACTCATTATCTCGATTAAAGCACGCCGATTTTTAATTGATCGGTTCCTTTCACATTTCACAATTACTTTCGGAAAGTTGTAACTTTGTCACAAATATGACAAATTTCCGCTATTTTATCGCGCCAACAACGTCGATATGTCCATCTAGCGTCATATCTATAATTGCATGCATTCGTAAAAGGAAAATACCACTATAATGTAACGAATAGATGCAGAAATGCATCTACATAACGCTCACGGGACGCGAAGATATTTTACGAGCTTGCATTACACTCGGGGGAACCTACCATGTATACACGGTGTTGAGAAAAATTACGAGCGAGTTTCATTAATTTCGCTTTTGTTGCACAGGTGCTTGAACTTTGCTTAATTTAGGTCGATGGCTTGTATTTATGACTTATTTCACTTTTACCTTGTAATTCCGCCAGAGATGGATTACGCTTGAATTTACGACTACAGACACCTACGTCTAATTTAAATTCTTCGAAGACTGATGATGATGGTACGCACTACCAACACCGAGCCGAAAATATTCATCTTAGACCATCGGTGAAGTACATTATTTGCCATAAATTCAATGACTTTATTAATTTTTTGTCACATAAGGAGTAACACCTAAATTTGAATTTCACTCGACGTGCTTTTTACTTCATTCATTCTTTTTCTCCAAAGGCAAAGGAACTAGTGAATTTAACATTACTTTTGCTCTGATAAACTAGACTAGTCTCCAAGATAGGCAAAAAAACTATAACAAGGGAGAGATACCTACTTCGGGTATGACGACTTTTGAAATATAATTAGTTTCAATTATTGTTTTAATTCAATATTTGGTAACGACATTTTAATTTATACAGGGTCGCAAAAAAGTATGGATACTGTTAAATATTTTTAGAACGGTTTAGCAGAACACGTTGAAATTTGGGAAACAGTTAGAAGTTCTATCATCCGAGATCTTTTTCAATTTTTTACCATCATGTATTTTGAAAATACAAGGCTAACTTGATTTTTTTTAATGGCACAAAGAGACAATTTAATAATGTTTAAGAGAGCATTTTTTTTTAATTAAGTGATGTAACATATGCCCACCTGTATTTTTATTAAAAAGTAAACAAAAAATAAAAATTCAAAAATTTACTTTTGCAAAAGTAAAAGTTAGTTTTGAGAAAGGTGTTATTAGCGATCTGTCACTTGTATATTAGCTAAAAATTAAACTTGTGTGCAATAATTAGTTTAACATTAGTACATTTAAATGAAACTGAGCTTAAAAAATTCTCAAGTCAATGGAAATCACTTTGAACATCTTTTGTAGCATAAAAATTATGTATTTTGTGTTTAAGCTTTTTTTAATTAAAATGTATTCTACGAGTTCTTATTTTAACAATTATTATTAACATCTAGTTATTTTTTGGTCATAAAGATAAAGACAACATTTCCAAGGCAAGCAAAATTTTATTTTTTTCACAATTTTATTAGTTCGATATTTTTTTTTAAGTTTTGATTAAAATAAGGTATGAATGTGTTACATCATAGAACTGATAAATAGTTTTTATAATATTTAACGGTATCCATACTTTTTAGAGACCCTGTATTTAATTTAATTTAATTATTTATAAATTAGGAACACATACACAGTGACAGGAAGGCCAAAGAGGGCTTTTAAAAACTTCTTTACCCAAATAAAGTATAAATGTCATTTACCTCCTCGGTTTATAAATCCACGAGTCGCCACTGCAACAATTTTACGTATTTTTTTTTAAAGTGCGATTTACGATAGTAACATCTAACTTTGGTTTCACGCATCATTAAAGTAGAAGCTGCCTTTGTTCAAACGTGAAACCATATAAAATAATAAAATCTGTTAATATTCCCATTACCCACCACTACGCCTGTTTAATGATTCTCACAAGTTTTTCAACTAGCAAAAATACAAGCATAAAATAACACAGAAAAGGAGGAATAAAATAATGATGAATTGTCTGCGAAACGTTTAACAGTACTTTGGTAAATTCCGAAAACACCCACAATTTGTTTCGACAATTTTTATGGAATTCTGACTACTATTCATAACTTGGAGTTAATTATTCTGCTTACGAGACAAAGTAATTTGAAGCTTAGATAAGATAATAGTGTGATTTTGAAAAAAGAAGGGAAGCAAAAATTCTGCTTTGTGTCCCGTGTAAAGAAAGACTTGTTTGTAACTTGGGTTATTGCTCCTTAACCTATGGCATATTTAATATCTAAAACTCTTAATAGAGATTGACTATATCTTTAATAATTGTCTAATAACTCATAATTTTTCTAACCCATAACCATCAAATTAATGAAATAGGTTTTTTAATCGACTTCAACTTATCGCGAGATCGATTCTATAACCATTTTTCACGTTATGACAAGATCGATTTATTGTAAAGATGTAACAAATGGACATAAAGTTTGACAAGTCGTTTTTTAAAACAATTAATTTAATTATGTCACTTGAGGCGACTCTATCACCATGTAGATTCGAGTGGTGTCAGATCGGGTCATCATGCCGGCCAGGAATGTGCCTTTGCGTCTCATTATCTCGTTGAAAAATGATTGAAACGGTTTTTTTCTATTTTCGTAACAGTTTTCCTCATTATGTGAGGGTCGGCCGCCCCAGGAATAATCGAGGTCAATGGGTTTTGTGCGGCATTTACGGTAGCTCAGAGATCGAACCGGGTATTACGAGAGACCGGTAGGCTGGCTGATAAGAATCTATATGCTCTGTCAAATGTTTAATTTGTTCAGACTATTTATTAATGTTCTGTATTTATGGTCCCGGACCGCCCTTAAGCCGAACGACGCGATAAATCCCGTTTCAATCCCCCCGAGATTTTTTTTATTAAATAATACAACAACAATCCGGTGAATTCCTCCGGCTCGTAATGAACAGCGACGACCCACTGTTATTTAGTGAAATAATTCCGAAAATTGTGTGTTATTAAAATGCGATTTGGTCAAAGGACCGGACCGGACTAGAATTGACTTTAATTATGGTTTCTAGGCAGCATTACGTCGGATAATGGCCTCTATTTTACCTGCTCGGTTCAACGTTATCTATCACCTGTCCGGTCCTATATAATACTTACATGACGCCTTGTATTTGAGGAAATGTCGCCCGCGACTAATTTATTCCGGTCGAGTCTTAATTGAATTATTCGGAGTCGGGGAGGGTGTGAAAAGATATCCTCTGGACGGTTTTTTACCTAAAAGTAATTAGGAATTTATAGGACCACTATACAAGAACCCAGAAACTGTAGTCGCTTTGCCGGAAAATTGGATCAAAGTGTCGACAACGACACACTAACGAGTTCAAGTAATGACCGGAAATCCACGAGCTTTGGCGAGAGCCTAGAGAAAATTGCTCAAGCTCTTAAAGATACAGTGTCCCAGCGAGTTGAAAAAGTACATTAGTGGCCGTTAAAAAAGTGTAGGACATTGATAGATACTAATCTAGTCCATCGCTTAAAATTATTTTCAACTGTACAGCGTGTCTCAAAAATAAGTTACAATACAAATTTGTGTTTTTTTTTTTAAATGAACCACCGTATGTTTCTTTGTATTTTTAGATGTAGTCTTTTAAAACAATGTTTTTACGCTAAACTTTTATTAGTCGATTTCGCTTAGTTTTAGAAATAAGTCGTTTTTTTTTGACGAAAACATGCACTTCTTAAAAAGTTATTACACAAAAACTAATGGTGCTATTCTGTAAAAAAAATACGTGCTATAGCGCTATAACTCTTTAAGCTATCGACTATAAGTAAAAATCGAATTCTCTAAGGAAATATTTCTCTATACCTAAAATTCTATAAGCTTAAAGTCTCTATAAAGTTATGGCGAGAAATTTGCTGACCGTAAAGACTTATAGTCTCTATAACGATATATTGTCATAGTAACAATGTCACTCCTCAATAATTTATTATGAGTACTTCTCTCCGTATTTCGCCAGTGATGCTAATTTTTGTGCTCTTATAATTATTGGTATCGTGTAAAGTTAATAATAGGTACATAGTTCAGTGATGGATCGTAATAATATTGCACTAATTGCATTATATTTATTATTAAATGAAGAAAAAAGAAGGTAATGTTGTGGACAATAATGGGCTTCTTACTACAAAAACTTTAATAAAAAGAGTGTCTATTTAGAAAAAAGTTATTTGTAAAAGGTACAAGCAGGTTTTATGAAAATCGGTAATAAATTTTTGTGTAATTTATTAATATGAGCTCAAAGTTGATGCATTTTCTAAATTCTCGTTCGGCTTTAGTTTCAAAATTGTTACTTCTTCAACTCGTTCTTCAAAAACGTTGCAAACAATCCTACTAATTTAATTACGTTTTTTTCTCTTTGATGTTTATGTTGTATTCTCATTAATTTCTTACTAAAAATTAGAGAATATTTAGCAAATTTACATTACAAATTGTGTCTAAATTTTAGCGGTAGTCTTTTTCTGACTTTTCGTCTTCAAATTTCCAAAAACTCAATTTGTTCCCGTTTTTGTGTTTTCATTTCTAAATTTTCTTAGACGATTTTTTTGCTGAATGCCATTTTTTATTAATTAAATTAAAAACTGGAACTGCCAACATCCAAAAATTACCATGAATAAATTTGTTAAGACTGTTTGACATTTCCACTTAATAAAAAACAGACTTTAGGGTAATTACAGCGCTATAACTCGAATGTTTACATAGACGCTTAGAGAATATCAATTTTGATACGATTCTATAAGGACTTTAAAAAATTTATATACAGAGCTCTATTAGCTATGGAATATACCAGCTTATAGACTATAGCAGATTTTTAGAGAATAGCCTAATAAGACACTTAGAACAATTTTTTTCTTACTTCTGCAAAGAAGAAAGTACAGAATTTAAAGCTGTAGCAATTTTTTAGTGTTTTGCATTTGTAAAGATTAATAAATTATGAAGTTTGTTAAAAGTTAAATAACTTAAAAAAATTAGATGGAACACCCTATTTTTTATTTTTGCATCTAAACAAATAAACTTTTAATGTCTAGAATTGATAAATGAAAAAATATTTAACATTCAATATTAACTGTAATTCCACCAGGGGTCACTTATCCGTTGATTTATCCAGAGATTGTAAAAGTCGTTATAAATACTGAAATTTCAATTATTTTATTGTAAAAATAAAGAGTAATGGATTCAGTTTAACAGAAAAATGATTATTAAGTGATATTTCTTCCATCTCTTGTGCAACTGGGCACTTTTTGGCTACTGAAACAATAAAAATAATTTTTTATAATGTTTTACGTTAAATATCTTTTTAGTTATTGATTATAAACACCTAAAAGTAAATAATTTTAGAAAGGCAATTTAATAGTCTTTTAAATGCAAAAACAATAAATCAGGTGTTCCATTTAAATTTTTTAAGTTATTAAACTTTTAACAAACGCCTTCATTTTTTTATTTTTGCAAATGCAACACACTAATAAAATGTTACAACCTTATAGCTTGTACCTTCTTCTTTGCGGTAGTAAAAAAATATTTCTAGATGTCTTAGTCTTTGTGTGATAAATTTTTAGTGCATGTTTTTGTCAAAAAAACCGTCTTATTTTTAAAAGTAAGCAAAATCGACAAATGAAAACATTGTCATAAAAATCTACATCCAAAAACGCTAAGAAACATATGGTGTTTTAATTAAGAAAACACAAGTTTGTATTGTAACTCATTTTTGAGACACGCTGTATAGTTAAAAATAATTTTAGACGATGGACTAGATTAGTATCTATCAATATCCTATAATTTTTTTTAAAATTTACCATTTAAAGGTCATTAATGACTTTTTCAAATTGCTGGGACAGCCTGTATAATCCATTGCTAACATTATGCCTCTACTTTGTTATTTAACAACTGAAAAATACTTCGTAAATCACTGAAAGTTGTGATGTTGCATCTTATTTTTACTCTCTTCGGATTTCACATATTCAAGGTTTTTAAATTTTTTCTCTTGTTTTTTGTTGCAGGTAAGCCTGAACCGATCGTAAACCAAGTCAAATTACGTACGAGCAGACGCAAATGGTAAGTCAAAATATTTATTGCGCTCGGTAGCCATTGTTCGGCTTAAAAGAATCATAAACGACGGAAATTGCACCTAATTTCATAACGAGTCACCTGTTTTTTCTTTTCTTTTCTTCTGGTTTATTACCGAGGGTACATTGTTGCTGTAATGATTGTTAACGACTGCCGAAGCGCCGTCTATGTTTCTTGGGTTCACGGACCGCTGCCTCCGGGGCTAATTTCCAAAAATTCGAGTCGGGGATGAAAGTCTCGACCGACATTCCATCATTTGATAATTTCAATTAACATTTCTCTCAAAAAGCAAGTTTTTTCACAATTTTCAGTTGATCGTTTTCTTGTAAAATCACGTTCATCTCATTGCGAATGCTGCTCTATCATTATCCTTCGCCATTCTTGGAAATCTGAGTTAACATAAGCAATCAATTAATTTCCAACGCAATTAGGAAATGTTCAGAAATGCAGTGACCGGTCTGAACGCACACAAACTCTCCACCTAAAAGAAATAAAATTTTCTGAGTTATTTTGATATTGTGCTGTTTGTTATTTGAAAAAAAGAGATCGTGGTGAGTTCCTGCGACCGCCATCCTTATCACTTATTCATCAGCCATCGACTGGCAGTCACATCGCGGTTGGCGTTGTGCCAAAAGTGGGGTCGCTGACCGTTGCCAAAAGCGCCAACGAACCCTTGAAAGATTTTGGAAAATCGTAATTGTTTCAAAAGTAAAAATTCGACCTCAAAATCTCTCGAAACTCGTTCGCGTTCGCATACCTCCCTAGGTGTCTGGATTCAATCAAACTAATTTATCGTGCCGCAGGGGGCACTTTCCCGCCACCCCTCGCACGTGCTTCCACAATGGGGCATTTTTCATGCCACCCACTTGGGCCCGATTTGTGCATCTCTCGAGTGTTGATTGTTCATTGAGTCGGAGGGAAACGTCCTTTTGTCTTTCGATTCGTAGTGCGCGGTATAATTGAGCCATTGTGAAAAGTGATTCTGAAAAATCATCCCGGGACATCCCGCAACACATACATACACACGTGTAACGTAATTGGCTTTCTGTGTCGACCACGAACAACTCCGAATCATAACACATACGCGAGGCGGAGATGCAAAGGAGCCGGTTTTTGAACCTAATTTCCTCCGGTCAGTCCTTCAGCGGCGGGCTAATGAGAAAATCCGGAGGGGGGAGGACCAACGGTGATTAATTTCGGGGAGTACGTGGAGGATATTAACGCAATATGTTCGGCATAATCCAACACAATCTTAAGTGAAAGATAAAGGCGATTTTTTGCTCGCAACATTTTTCATGAAAAGCTCGTCGTGTGTGGACGTGGCTGATGGAGTTTTCTGCGTCCGCGCGCTGAAAATTAACAGGTGAACTCCTGTAATAAGATATTGTGAGAGACGCGCCGAGAGATGTTACCTCGTGGTAAAGAAACACGTTTACGGAGCTCTTAAGGCAATCCATTCGATTAGAAAAACTGCCAACTTCTATCTGATTAAGCGTCATGGTATTTTAATTTATGATCTGAATTATTATTACATATGTATAAATTCAAACGACCATATGATATATAGAGTGGTGGCCGGTGGAAATTACTCGATTTCCTATCGTTGTTCGTTGGGCCGCCCATAAGTGTCAAAATACTTTAATTTATTTGAGGAGTGTGAGAGCGCGCCGGCTTTGTCGCACTGTCTTCGCCGATCTTAATCTGACGGCACCTGCGATCACAAAAACATAATCGATACTTAGTGTTCATGTTTTTATTTTACACAAAATTATAAAAAAAAGTATACTTTTATCATAGCATACAAAATTCTTTTTTTATTCTTTGAATAAATACTCATCTATGTCTCGTCAACCTGGACTAAGAAAATAAAAATAAAGTCACCTGTAATTTTCACTGCATACAAAATTAGCTTTTAACTAGTATGTAATAGGTCATCAACAAACAAGTAGTAGTACTTAAAAAGTTACCTATTTGCTGTAATTATGTTACTTTAAATCTTTTAGATGGATGATTGATTTTCTTTAAGAATATTTTTTTACAAAAGTATACTAATTTAATAGATTAGTAATAGTAGATTACATACCGAGGTGGGAGGTGGTTCATTATCAAGGCGAAATTTTTTGACCAATAGCAATAAGACGAGGTACGATGAAGACTTCCAAGGTTTGTATTTTGTATACTATTTTATTCACAAGCATTCTTTTTAAAGAAGAATTTACCAAATTTTGAAAAACATGACATTTGACAGTTCAAGTGCGGAAGTGGTTACTTCCTTAAAAGTCATATTATATATCAACTGATAAGGAAGTGATCACTTCCCATACATACTTCATATCAATTGTTAAAGAATATTGAAATGTCATACTTTCCAAATTTTCACATGCAAAGTAATTTGATTATTTCCTTATGATTGGAAATAAACGTTTTTTTTTTCAATATCTATCACAAGTATTTGTTTACTCAAGTAACACTATTATTTCGAGAATAGAAAAAGCAAGTTTTAATTTTTTAAATTTAGTTATACTATAGTAAATAAAATTAAATTTTTGCACGTTTTTATGAGCATCAATATTTGTTTACAAACATAAACGAAGAATTTAATAACATTAGATTATGATATTAGAAGTGAAAGTGATACTTTATGGGGCCAAGCACGTAAAGTTACTTTTTGGCCTCGACAGCTGTAATTGACATGTTTAGACATTTTTGACAGCTACGGAATCTAATTTTTACAAGGCATTTGTGAAGTTTAGCGCACGCAGAGTTGTAACAACAAAATTTTAGGCTTTCAGAGGCCTTGAAAAAATACCATATTTTTATAGTAAATGAAGTTTATTAATGCCGAGCGAAGATACCGCACTCATTTATCTATTATTAATAGTTATTTATTATACAAGAGAATAAAATTTTTGCTCGAGACGTTCGTCCTTTTTAAGCTAATAATATAAGAATATAACTGGATTTTTTCTTCGTGCATAATACAGGGTGATTCAGTTTAAATGACCCTCTTGACAGACAACACATAAGACATTATGCACTTATTCCTTCATTCAAACTTAAATTTTCAAAATATCGAGAATCAAAGAACGATATTTTTCGATTCATGAAACTTTCAAAATTCGAATATGAATCAAGGAATAATTGCTTTGTGTATTATAGGTTGTCTGCCAAGAGGGGTCTAATGGGTCCTTTAAGCTGAATCACCCTGTATACAATTTTTTAAAAATGGACTCAGCTTTGCTTCGTACTTCAATGTTAAAACTTCACACTGTAAATTATACCTACCGCACGTAATACGTAAATAACTATTTACTCCGTATAACATAGGTATACTAATTTATCAGCAAATTTTTCAAATATATTTAAAATAAGGGGTAAATAAGTTTTCTTCAAAAAGTAAGTTTTTCCACCCTAATTTCAGAAAAGTGACTGGCCAATTAATCCTCAGAGAGGTAGAAATTTTACCTTCCCGGGAAGTAAATATTATACCTCTGCCACAGAAAAGAGAAAACACGCTGAATATTATTCGCAAAATGTCAAAAGTGTGACACTTTTATGTCTTTTATGTTCTACTTTCATGCTTTGACTAAAACTTCAACTTTTAAAGTATGACTTGTAAGGTTTGTTTAAAGTGTATTTAATTAATGATAGTTATGATAGTTAATGATAGTATAAAGTATGGAACCAAGCGGTTTTTTTAAATCATTTGTTTCCAGAAAATAATAATTAATATAAATTAAAGTAATATAAAACATGTGATCGTATTTTGAAAACAAAATTTTGTTTTGTTTTTGAATTAGGTATGCGATTTTTTTGTCAAAATTGCAGTTTATATAAAACGTTTTTTTGAAAAAAATTAAATATAAAATCGATAGGTGTAATCCTTAGATCATCAATGGTTTTAAAGTGGGTTGCCATATTAAAAAAATTTGTAGAACTGCAAAACAAAAGAATATTTTGAAAAATTTTATTCTTGATAAAACATCACATTTTTATAGTACTGTATCATTTATCAATTAGGTATGTAAGAACTAAAACTAAGAATAAAAGTAAGACTCAAAAATACACACGTTTCTTTATTTATCCGTTAACGTAAAATTTTACCTCTTATTAAAATGGCCAACTTTAATCACGCGCTTCCACCCCACTTTTCGATTTAATTATACGCCCTATAAATGTCACACTTGCTATTGTTTATTGGTAATCAGTTAAAAAAATCCCCTGAGGTGCGGTGTAATCGACTCGGGTAAGTTCAAAGGTTAACTCGTGGGAGAAACGTTGCATTTGGAATATTGGTGGAGTGTGAAATTGTTATTTGTAAAAAATCACCTTTCGATTGACGTCCGAGATATTAGTGTGCAACCTAGCCTCCTCTCCTGAAACCCGTGTCTTTATTTGAGCAACGATTTCGCAACCGGCGACCTAACCTAAGCCTCGTTATCTTCTCGAGGAGCGACTCCTCACGGGTCACGAATCGTATGCTTTTTATTGTTTTTTCGCATCTTGAAAACTCCATAAAGATCGGATTTCAGTGGAGTACAATAGCGCGTGTGACATTTACAGGGTGCGTAATTAAATCCAAACCGGGTCCGAATGACAATTAGAGACTTGTCAACGAGAAAAAAGAACTAATGATGCGTTTAACAATGGCGGCAATGTTGTATACAGGGGTGTTCGTGTGCCCCCTGGAGTTACCCCTTCTCAAGGTGACATGTCGCGCGGCAGGACGCCCCCCTCTACCGGGCAAATTGATAGCGATGTTCGATCATCGCTGTCATCGCGGTCATAATAGCGCTAGGTTCTGTACACCTGTTCGTGATGGGCTCCTATTGTTGGATTAAGTGGGAAGCGTTTTAATAATTTCTTTTTAGGGGCGTTTTTATGCGTTAATTAACCAATATTGTTTTTTTTCACTTTTAGGCATTGTTTGTAGCAGGAATGTTATTTTGCAAATCACCACTATTAAAGTGATGTAACTTTCAGATAAATCCTAGGAAATATTAGACGGTCGTAACGAATTTGAAATACACGTTATACAATTCATACTTTATGGATGTGTAATTTATGGTGCTGTGGATGCCTTTTACAATTATCGCATATTTCACTGATTCTCTTTTTTGTAGGTATTTTGCGCATTTATTGTTACAGTGTTGCATTTACTGGGAAAACTTCGCGGTGGGCCCTCTAATAAACGGTCGTTCCGGCAACGCCGACTTCCATCATTATATTATTTCGACCAACATTTCAAAGAAACATAAAGACAGACTAGGTAATACTGAAAATACTGAAATACATAATTAACCAGTTCTGAAAACAAGTGTTTAAAAAGAAACAAGACGGCCATATTTGTCACTCTTCAAAAATTTTTCAAAAAATATTCTTATCGGGTAATTTACACCCATCGATGGGCCGATTACCATCCGGTTTGTCCGCGCGATCCAGTGAGCATTGCATCTCCCTGATTACGGTTTATAGGCGCAACTTTTAATGGTGTCCTTTGTTTAGCACGCCACTAAATAGCTTCAGTGTACGTATTTATGCGCGGGGTCGGATAACGTACGAGCAGTACTTGGAGAGTACTGGTAATGAGGTGCGCGGGTGCGGTGTGGGTGGTTCTATGCATGGGACTGTTTTCCAGTACCTTACTATTGCATTCAAAGAGACGCATTTATTATGTAATCGGAAGATCAATGCTGAACACGGGGAGACTCCTTTTTTTTTACCCACCAAAGAGCTTGCACAATCTTCAGCTATTACGTTTTTATTTAATTCATTGATTAATTACATATTCAGTCAATTTAATTTCAAACCCGATTTGGAGAACAAAATTATTAAAGAAAAGACATACCAGTTGACTTGCAATTTTTAAGGATTATTCCATTTTCTAAAGTTAGTGGAAACGAATAAATTTTGTCAATTTTTAGTAAGTTACGTTCTTGATCTTCCATTGAAATCTCCTGAGTAACTTCAGTTATTTGATGACTTTTTGAATATTGCAAAATTTGACTAGATTTTTTTATAAGATAAGTTAGTTCATAGAAATTTAAGTGAAATTAAGCGAAACAATTGACAACAACACGGTAGATATAAGGCGTAAAGTCTATTTTTTAAACAATTGTCAATGTCAGGTTGTACCACCCAAAAACTTTTAGTTTTGTATCAAAAGTATTGTAAAATCCATAGGTCAGGTTTGAGGCTATATCAGTAATTTCCAATTGTGAGAAAAATTTCAGTCGTAAGCAAATTTTAAAAATACTCAAAGATAAGGAATAAAGACGATAATGAGACGAAATATGCAACTGAACAGCTAAACTTTGTTGTTTTCTGACATTAATAACGACATTGTCTTATTTGACATAATGCAACTAAATTTTATCAATTTTTATTACAAAGTGATCCACAATGACTGATTATGTTGGCAATGCTGACTCAGACTCAGTCTTTCTTCGTATTATTTTTTTTTTAATTTGATAATCTTTTTAAACAATGATTTCTAGTAAAAGTGAAGCATATTGCATACGTCTTTACCAAGAAAACTAATACCTTCCAAACAATGAAGAAAAAAAATATGGGTTCCAGTTTAAAATTAGAAAAAGTTGAACTCAAAATATGTACAGGGCTCAGAAATGTGGTAGCAAGTTTTTCGATTGGTCCCGCAAGACGGCACTTTTTTACAGAGACCTTTTTATGCATGGCAACGCCGCTATCTAAATTGAGATAAATAAATGTCACAAATTGTCAAACGTAGAACATACAAATTTAAATTTTATTGAAAATGCTTAAATCGACCCCCATTACACTCAATGCATCTCAACAAATTTGAAAAAAAAAAAGAAAAAATAAAAAGAAAAAAATTAGTTTTTTCTCCCTAATTTCAGAAAGTAAAGTGGCCCATTACCGGTAATTTTTTTCCCTCATCTGGTTTTGAATTTTTTTTTAGTGGATCGATGGAAAAATTACATGTATTATAATAGAGGAAAGTGCCTTTTCCTCCCTGGATGGGTCAAGTACTTGTAAATACTCTTACTATAAATATTTCGAAACCAACCACCGCAGGTCAAAATTCTGCACTTCATTGTATTGAAAGGAGAATTGTTTATGAGAGTTTTATGAGAATTAAGCTCGGTGGCAGGCCATTTGTGGTTTGCTAGAAGGTGATGACACTCATAAATAGATTGACTCTGTTTCCAGATATTTCTAGATCTACTATACACTTTCGTTTCTTTTGTAATACAAATAAGTGTTATGCCGTCCATGATTTTCAAAGTTTTTACTCAATTGAAATTATCAAATTTATGACAAATTTTAAAAACAATTGTTGAATGAACCTGAAAAAGGGATTATTTGTTAGAGAAATGTTTGGGGCTTTGTAAAAGATTCCGATAAAATAAATCGATGATATGTGCACTTTTATTGGCAAATTTTTTTTTATTAGTATGGTCGGCTTTTCTTTCTGGGATGGCCTGATCTTTGCTTTCGGAAACTCATTTTACTAAATATTTTAAATGTAATTGCGACTTCAGTAGCGCAAGCGCCTTCACATCAACATGGTTGACATAGAATTGACATTTTAGCTTGCCAACCTAATAACATCATAATTACAACTAGTGACTTATAACAACATGACAACACTTTAGAAAAATTTAGCCTGGTTATAGTTACCTGTTTCAAGGTGCATAAAGGTGTGAAAATTTAAAAAATAAAAAGGCACGCAAAGGCGTAAGGTGTAGGTTAGGTTACCATTACACTTTTGTTCTGTGTTACATTTTTTGTTGAAACCTACTAAATAATTAACAAATGTTTGTTGGTTTAAAATTAGAGTAAAAATGTCTATTATTATTTTGCCAAAGTTCAGTTCAGTGCATCTGTATAACAGAAGCTCTGTGAATGTAAATTCGTTTAGTCTTTTTGTTTGTTTGTTGGGAGACAAAAGGCGCGTAAATTTTTGGTCGAAAAAATGCCGTCGTCCTGTCGATCCTTGCCGAAAATCGTCTCATGGTATTTTAACTAAGTATATCGTTAAGTTACGGCATTGTTTTAAAGTCGGTTGTGTCTCGTGTTGACGTCGTCGTATTTCGATTTCGGAGGCGCATGCATCTCTCAAGCACCGATCAGATAAAGAGCAACCCTTAAATTCGCAAGTCTGGTGAACGAACCGCTTCGGTGTACAAAAAGGAATCGAAAAGGATAATAAGATCGCTATGGCGGGCATGCAAATGCGAAAGAAGAGAGGAGGAGGAGGCACGACGACGACGACAGCGCGTTCTCCAAGTTTACTGCCCGGATCGGTTACGGCCATGTAGGCTCTTTCTTGCATGCAGATCTTGCACAAGTGTCATTTATCGTCGTGGCTTGACGGCGGCACTGGATTTCCGTATTTAGCGACACTCGAGAACGATTAATTTACGCGTTTTCCCCCAACTTTTGTCCCGAAAGGCATAAACACGGTTTAACTCCAGACTTTAATTAATTTAAACGTTATCGAGACTGAAATCCGGGGGAATTAAATGCGAGCTTTGTAACCGTAAACGCGCATTTCGTTAATATACACGGGGATTATTTCGTTTTCAGGCTCCGTGCAGGAAATAGATTGAAACGTTTATTACCACATAAATCCAGCTATTTATTTCTTTAATTATCTCTATGAATACGACCGCCATGTTTTAGAGCATCCTCTGGACCGATCGGAATGCCACACCATATTTTACTCCTTCAAAGCTATCCTTTAATTACTCAACACATTTTTACGCCGATTTTCCTATTCATACCGACTTTGCAATAATTCAAGAATTTATTCAACACCAGATTTGCATACACCGATTTATTTATACCTATACTCACTTCGAGACGGCGGAAAAATTCTTTTTCATACATGCAGATAAAACAACCATCACGACTAATGTCAACTGACCGATGCTTTTACAACTGGAATGACATGGTGCAGAAAAGCATCAGAAGAACTTTAATACACCCAACTTACTGTATTTTCTATTACACATTGAACACTAATATTTTTCATATCTTACTCAACCCGTGTAAAAATTAACTAACCATCTCTCTCGCGTAAAGTGGCGATTGTTTTTGGAGAGGGGACCACGGAGCAATTTTGTCAGACACTATAGCAAAAAATATCAAACTTTAGGCAATCAACGATGATGAAAAATGAAAATTCAATCCAACATTTACTGCAACACACGGGTTATTTTCGTTAATTAATATTATTTGGTCCAAAAGTCCACAAAAATGAAAATTAAAAAAATAACCAAGAGTGCGTTGAATTTTAATCATTCAATTTGACACTTCTGACAGGTGTTGACAAAATATGTTTCACACTATTCAAGGAAATCACATGAAAGTGATAGAAAAACGAAAGGAAACGTTACTGGTGATTTGAAAAAGGCAAACGAGTGCCGTAATTAGTATTTATGCAAAGGTTGGTTTTGGTTGGTATCATTTGACTGCACAACGAAATATTGTCGTTTATACACGGTGTTCGGTCCAAGTCGCCCCGGCTGATAAGACCTAAACTTACTTCTTTTTTTCAAAAAGTAAATATCTAAGTAACAATATTCATTCTTAGCTTTCTTAATAAATGTATCAAATTTTTTTAACACATCCGGTGTTGCCGGAAATACTACCAAATTTAGTTTTTTAAATGGAACACCAATGTTTTTTTTCCTCCAAACAATAATTGACATGAAAAATACTGTAAACCACTATTTATTACATTTTGCGTAACACAATGCAATCAAAAAACATCTTAAATCTTAGAATTTTATGAGGAAATTGGTCACGTAGCCCGATTTTTAATTTTAAAGGAAAGGTGTGAATAAAATAATGCTTGGATACAGTTTAATTGTTGGTTTGACAAATCTAATTAGTCAGTTGATGAGCGAGTTCTCTTATGGAAACTCTTGGATTTTCTTCGACTGATAACAGAACATTCAGATTTCTATTTTCTTGTTCTTCACAAACAACCACAGGTTTTTTAGTTTTAAGAAGCGAACCTATTCGTCTCAGTTGTTTTTCAATTCGACTAAATTTCCAACAATTTGGGTAAATTCTATTTGAGTTTTTTTCTCTATATTGTTTTTCAGCGTCCGCTCTATTTTTATTGCACTTAAAAAACACTTCAAGCTGATCTACCAATTCGTTGTAAATAATATCATCCATTATTAAAGATCTCAATAAGATTTATTGACAAATTAGGCTTTGTCAAACTAACAACTAAACGATATCCAAGCAAATTGCTTTTTGCATGAATACCTTCACAAGTAAAATCCGTCTACGTTGCAAAATGTGCAATAAAATTCAAAAATTTAAATTGTTTTCTGAGTGCATTGTGTTACGCAAAATGTAATAAATAGTGGTTTACCGTATTTTTCATGCCAATTATTATTGTTTCGAGCAAAAAAACATAGGTGTTAGTTTGAAAAACTAAATTTGGTAGCATTTCCAGCTACACCGGATGTTAATTTAACTTTTTAATTTGAGGTTATGACATAAATTTATTATTTCTATCGACGTAACAAAAACTAGATGTACGCACTGAACTAACAAAAAATAGATTTCCGGTTTTTAGCAGAAAAATTGTGAAAATTTAATAATTCAAAAATTGAATTGAAATGAATTTAATTATATAACATATTTGCAAATAAGATAGTATGAGGTCTAGAAGGAAGCGAAATAAATTTAATTAAAAATCCGATAGTGTGAGTTTTTATTAATTATATAAAATACTTGCAAATCAGATAGGGTGAGGTTAGAAGGGGGCGAGCGGCAAAGTCGCGGGCCCCCTTTGTAAATTTAGACAAAATCTGATAGTGTGAGTTCTACTTGGGGGTGAAGCCGTCAACAATTTCGACATTTATTTATCACTAAAACCCAAACTCGTAACTATCGACAATAATTCGTTAATAAATAGTTATCACTCGATAGTTTAACTCGCGCCCAACACAACTTCCTATCCCCTCTGGACTGTTATTAGCTCGGGAATATGGAATTATGCATAATTTGCCTTGCGGCATATAGTCTAGTTATTATGTTAATAGAATTACGCTCGAATCCTTTGATAGAGCTATCACCGTCAGTGGATTTTTGGAAATGTAAAAATGTGATATTTTCGTGGGGCATCGATCCTATCGTTTCCGATTCTGGGAATGTTAGTGATGGTTGTGGAATCGCGAATGTCATCGGGTGTTGGCGTTGGTACCGGGCCAGTTTAAGGGTTCCATGTGTGTGTCTTTTCTCCGTCTCGAAGATTTCTATCGGTCGCAGTAAATCCAGAAAGAGACAACTAAATGTAGCAGTCACCAGCAAGCGACAGTCTCGTCTCTCGTTTTGTTTTCGTTCTATGGCCGCTTTTGCGGATTTTGGTCGGTCTCGTGAATCACCCGAGGAAACTTATCTTTTTCTTCCAGACCGAAGAGAGTTTATTTATACGAGGCGACATTCCGCCGAAAATCCGAACGTAATTGATGGCTTTGCTCTTAATAAATCAAATTGAATTTAACGACGGTCGCAAAGAAACAAACTCGCTGAAATGGAATTAAATCTAGGGATGGGCGGAGAGTTGAGCAACAATGTCGGAGTTAAACTGGGATTAATGGTGTCGAATTTAAGTTTTATGCGTCAGGAATTTTTCCAACCATAAGACAGAGTCGGCGAACCGTTTATTAAACTCTGTAAGCAATCAAAAATCCAATGTAATCAAAATTTCGGAAGAACATCACAATTTTGACAAAATTATATTATTCTGAATTTCGCAAATCAGTCGGGCCCAAATTACGCCTAATTACGAATAATGACGGTGCCATTACGCGGCCAACTCTCTTGCACATATAAGAAGTGGGAGTCTTTTATTTTGTGGTTTTTCTTTATGCTTTTATTGGGGTCTCCGATGGAAAACGTCGTCTTGGACTTAATGACGTCGTCACACCTTGCTCCTCATTAGTTCGACCGTTAAATCGCAACTAACCTCCCACAATCTCTTCAGACAGTTCCAACACTAAATTCTCAGTAACTAGACGTTTTCCGCCAACATTATTAACCCATTTCTATAGACAATTTCAAAAAATCCACAGCTATGGTGTTTCACAATTTCCCAAATAAATTACTAGCTGTTGTTTAAACGCTTTTATATAAAACGTTCTTGAAATAATGGCTGCGACAGACGTTTAACTTTATGGGCAATTAAGCTTGTTAGATTGGAAATTGAAATTCCTAAAATGCAAAACTAATAAAATATGTAAATCTAAAACAATAGCTGGTAGCGTTTCTTCGAATCGTCGTGTGTTAAATTCTTTATTCGGAGAAGCTAATAGTAGCATTCCATGACTATAGCAGAACCAACAATGCTAATTCGATGCATGCTACTATTGACATAAGCGTCAAACAGTTGAGAAACGAGTACGTACAAATTTTACAAAAATTTCAACAGAGAAGAATTCCGTATTCGTGTTGTGTAGGGTAATTAAAATAATTGCTCCGAGTCACTTTTACAGATCAATAAATCGCAATGAACTCGATTATACGAGACGCAACTGGTGTAATAAAATCCACGAAAACCTTGAGACCACCCTGTAAATTAATATTTCGCGTCTGAAAAGTTACGCTTGTGATTTATCATTGAAATCTCGGGAGTAATTTCAATTATTGGATGATTTTTCGTCGTTGGTCCTCGTGCCGTCATTCATCAGAAGATGCGATCAGAGAGTGTCTGGAATTTTTTCCAGAATTTATAAATCGCGTATTCAATTTCGTCGAAGGTTCGGCGAGATGCTATCGTCGCTGGTTGAAAATGAAAAAGCACGATGCTAATTACGCCCGCAGTTCTCAAGGAAGTCAGCATCGATCTCTTTATTATACAGCGTGTTCATCGCAAACGAAAATGTTAGAGAGTTTATAGCGAGCTCCAGCCCATTTAGTGTTGTGCTCGCGCCATTGATATGTCAATTATGGCGGGAACCTGTTCAAATGACCTAACGAGCTAACGAACCCGCTTGATATGTTCGCAGTCACGAACTATGAACTGTATTAACGATTTTTCGACCAAACCATCGACCATTTTCCATATTAAGGAAAGATTAATTTCACACGGATTCCGCTATGACCTGTCGTCGAAGTCTCCACTGTGCATTTGTCACGGTCGGGAGTTAACGTTCGAATCTCCCCCGACTGTTATTAGCTGTGCAATCGTGTATTAGTTTAATTGCACGTATATGAGGCGAAGCTCTCCACACGAAAAAACGCCATCCACAATCTCCATTAGGTGGAAGATTTGCGATTCCCAATTACATGCTATGAGCCAGCAGATTCTTCGTCTCGACTATTTTATACATATAACACGTCCTCTGCGTTGCTTTTAAATTCCGAAATACTGTACATTCAGGAAATAAAACGTTTCAGTTGAATACCTGTCGGAGGACTCTAGGACAGATTGTAGAATAAATAGTGCTATTTACTGTATACGATTTACATCGAAATCGAGGCATAAACTCGCTGCTTTTGTATGCCTGAACATAATAAATTTGGACCATTATAACGGCGATTTCGCACATGAAATAATGTGTTTCCATAATCAGGGTTGTTGTCGCCGAAATGAGGCAAACTAGCCTTATTCAGTTTTATACTTAATTATTTTTGAAGTGGTAGATATTTGTTTTTGCATGGGTATTCTATAGGCTGATGCGTTGGTATTTTTCCGAAAAAGTGTTTTGTTTTTGAGATATTGTGATTGATGCAAAAGTCATGTTATTTAACGGTATAGACTTAAAGATTCGTTTTAGGGTTTTGGTATTCATTACAAAATATTAATTTTTAACTAATTCAACAAACATTATGTAATAAAACACTGTTGTTTTCAAATTATTAATGAATACATTTTGCCTTAAAATGCCTTCATTTTATTGCTTTTACCACTAGAAGCGTTTCTTGTTGTGCGTCTCTTCCTGTCTTTGTCCCAACCCAAGCAAAGGACAAATTTTCGGTCAATTTTATCGTTTAATTAGCATAATAATTTTTTGTTATTGTTAGAGAACCAGAGACTGAAAAATTTTCCGTAAATTCAAAAAACAAACAAAATTTGTGGTTCTTAAAATATCATTAACAGAAATAGAATTTTAGAAAGAATTTATCTTGCACCCACATTGATCACCGAATAAATAAATTTGACATGTTTTATATTGTAACTCAAATTATTGACTTTGACCTACAATAAAAAATTATTAAATTTTATTATTTTACAAATGCAAGCTAAAAGTCTACTACAAATAGTTTTTTACCGGCGCAACTGTGAAAAAAATCATTGGACAAATCGATTTTGTCTTTTAATTATCGTTGTTCTTTATTAAAAAAATGATTCGGTCCATTACGATCTTTTTTGCATAAGACATGAAATTTTTGAATTCATAAATGAAAACTTCGCATTTTTCTACGGTTAGTGGTATTGTTGTATGTACATGGGTAAATGTGGTCAATGACAGAAAAATGCAGTGGAAAACAAGGACACTTTTAAACTAAAAGAACCTAGCTAAATAAATTCATAAATGCCTCTTCAAAAAATATGAATTTTATTCCAGACTCTTGGTGGGCATTGCATATTTGATATTTAGATGTACAGACACGGAATTTTAGACGATTTGTTATTCGGTTGACATACAAATGTAAAATTGACTTTATGTTGGACTTCTTTTTCGATTTTTGTAGTTTTTATGCTGACAGCTCGAGAAAAAAATGACAACAAATCAAAATAATTGATTGAACTATACAAAAAAAAACTATAAAAAACGTGCAACTGCTGACATTATTGTATTAGAAAATCGACGCCAAAAATAAATTTCAACTAAAACTTTTAAATTTTAGTTTCAAACGTCAATTATAATGACAATAAAGATTGACTTGCATTGACATTTTTGGAACTGACATAATTTGATGTCCAAAATTCCGTGTCCGCAATAGTGTAAGTTTGTAATTTTTCCGAATGTAAAAATTTTAATTTATGGAATTAAATGTCTTGTTACGCCATACAAATATTTAATTTCCATTGAAAATGGAACCTCGTTATATCTGTGGATACGGAAAACTATAGAGTTTGTCAGAACTTGCGCCTTAGAGAAAAATTTCAATTAAGATAATTTACTAGGAACATGGAAAAATAACTTCACTTTATTTTTTGACATTTGGCATTTTTTATGTCTGTTTAATGATACTGATAATCTTGTATATGTTTTTTTATAATTATTTAGTAAAGGTACAAAAATTTTGCCAATAAAAGCCACAAATAACATTAAACAGAGTTATAGTTTAGGATACAGCTTTCTTGTTTCCTCTTCTCTAATAGCCTGTTGTAAAAAAAGTTGGAAAATTATTTTTCCAACAGAAATAATTAGAGTCAAATTGCAAAATTTAAACTCTCATAACTTCAAAACTTTTATAGATAGAATTTTTTCCAGGTTCCTGGTATCTTACCTTGCATGGCATTTTTCTCTCGGGCACCCTGTATACTAAAAATCAAAACAATATTTAGGTTTATTAAGAAGTTGCTGAGGCAACTTCAACAAATTCAAGGGATTGAAACATTGGCGAACTATGTGCTAGTGCTAGAAAATGAGTAAAATGTCGCGTAGTTAGTTTTTATTGGTTTTTATCTTCGTATAAAAATATTCACTAGCTACTACTACCTATATTTGGAGCACAAATAATTATTTTTGTCCTTCGTTCGCACGTCTGACCCACTGTTGAGATCTCCTAAAGTCTCCAATTCTCCATATTTGGATAGTCCAAAACGAGTTGAAGTTCTCGTTTACTAACGAAAGTTGATTTTAAGGTGAACTAAAAAGTGCATCTTATAATATAAGCGACTGCCTTGTTGAGAACTTGTTTTCTCTTGGAGATTTCATCGATTAGTGGTAATTTTTCGTCGATTTTTGTACCGGAAATGGCATCGCCTTTCGTTTTCCAACCTTTCGAGTGTTGTTTCCTTTTTGGTCTCGTTCCGTCCGGTTTTTTGCAGAGAACCGCTCGACCATCGTGCATCCTCGATCTCGATAAACCTTTATTATAGTGCAACGAAGAATGTATAGGAACGCTCGTTCCGATGGGACTTAACGACACCTCGTTATTTTTTATATTTCCAATTCTTTATTCCGAACTATACAATCCAAATAATAATTATGACAAAAATGTGGCACGCCGTATAATTTCCGATGGCTGGTGCTCCACGTAATGACAGAGTAGAGGCATGTCATTGCGAGCCAAGGTTGCTGCCGACAGCCTCTGGCGGCGTACCCTACGATCCGAGGGCAATTAGGCCCGTCTGCGGTGACCTCGCCAAACGTCACTGCTAACCTCTCGAACCGATTTCGAACTACCGGTTAGAACCGAAAAATACAAGTCGGTATTCGGGCCCCAAAACTCGTTTGAGATTTGGTATCAGGTTGCGTTTTATTGATATAATGACAATGTGGTGTTGACGGCATCGTCACTTGATGGACGTTAAAGCAGGCTAAAATCAGATGCTCGCTGTGATATATTATACACTCGATTCCGGCTATAATTTCCCAAAATAATTCAGAGTAATGTGTGTTCCAAAATGAGTTAAAATATTAATAACAGGGCATAAAAAATAAAATTAAAAAGGGAAAGGCTTCGATCTGTTCATTAGTTTTTGTGCGGTCGTCCTCTTCTGGGAGTTGAGAGATCTTCGTCTGGCGCGTGGAGAAAGAGACGGTGAGATCGTCCTCTTAAGAAACCAATCAAAACCCGATCAGCAATTTTCTAGCTCCACTTGTGGGATAATCATAACAAAGGCAACCATTAATTACAAAGTTGAGGTCTCGGCTATGCGCTGCAACTAAATGACCTTACCAAGTAATTAAGAAACTCATTAACAATCCTACATTCGTACACTATTTTCACAACTAATTCCTGTCTTCTGATACAATTTACATATTAATTATTTTGATCAGAAGAAGAGTTACCATCGAAGATTTTAACGACAAGTCCGAGCCGTAAATTGCACTGTTTTTATCACCGAAAACGTTACGATCCTCCCTATCGATTTGTCACGTCGCGTAAATTTAACACTGGGGGGTTTGACTTATTGCATAACATTCTCTTGTAGACATTTAAAAAAACCCAAATAATTTTTATTACCAGCAGACTTATCTTAATACCGTCTTTTATCAAGTCTATATATTTTTTCGACAATGTTCTGTTGCTTTAATGAAATCGGTCACTATTTCAACCTATAAAGATAGACTTGTATGCTCGGTTTACCGTAAATTTAATTATCTCTTTGAAGACACATAAAATTTTAAACGAGTTTTCAATTTACATCTAAGAGGTCCGAGAATGTGATAAATTAAGTCGCGCCGGTTGTTGGAAGAGGAAAAATCGGCATTAATTGCGCACAACCTTGAGACTTTTAAGGGTACTTCTATCGCGTGTTTAGATTTCTAAGATCGGCCTCCGGGCGTCGATATCTAGACGTTAAATTTTCGTAAACAACACACTAATTTGGACCTTTCGCAATTACTTCGAATCGAAATGAGTGTCTTTGTGGGATTTTTTCGAACGTCTATAATAATAGGAGAGGAGAAGCTCGACTAGTGTTTTTTTGACTTTTTTTGTCTGCTCTTCGGTTTTATAGCACCATAAGGTTTACCCGACCCTAATTGGTATTTTTGTAAAGAATGCAAATGGTTTGTTATATAAGTTTAACATCCATTAGTTATGCTCACTAAATTGTAGACATTTTGAGATAATAACAAGTAACCTCCTATTATGCAATTCGTATCACGGAAGAATAAATAACGAATTTAAAACAATCAAAATCGATTTGAGTTCGGATCAGGTTTTTAATCCAATAAAAATTTATGGCCCCATCTATAATACAGTTAAAACAATTTATTTTTATCTAATAATTAATACGTTTCGACACTGTTCCTACGCGTTCTATAAGAAGGTCGGAGTGGTTTTAGCTATTAGAAACTAAGTACCTACATACCAAACTAAAAGCTGTTATTATCCAAATTCTATGTCTACAGATCGATGGAATTGCTCCCGATGGAATTATCCGAGCTCGCTACCATCAAGAATTTTTCTTTAGGCGAAGGCACGTCATCTTCTACACGCCTACCATTAAAAATTGCCAAAAAAATTTCAACACCAAACTCACTAAAACCAAAGGGGCAACTCAATCAGTACCGTCTTTGTTCGAGATAAAGCCAAACAGCATATTGACGATTTTTTAAATAAGATGAAATAAGAATGTAGGTAACCATTTTCACAAAAATACACTGGCCGCCAAAATTAACCGGAAAATTTTTCACATTGCAATATTTTTATGCTTAAAGAACGAATTTTGCAAAACATTGTAATTTACTTAAATAACATTTCTAGTTTTGTCTTGTAAATGTTCTACCTAAAAGACGAAAGTACTGTTTTTTACTATTTTTATACTGGGCAAAAGAGACAAAATTAAGTTTTTACTTATTTCAGATTATTGCCCGTTTTTTTTCTGAATGAGGACCAATTTGTTTCAAAATTTTATTTTCCGTTGCACCAGAGATACAAAACATTGAAAAAGACTTTGCTTTTCTAATGTTACTAAATATCCGTTCAGAAAGGCTACATAAAAAGGTAGTTAAACCGAAAATTATTGCTTATGTCACCAAAAGAGCACAATTACGTCTTGGAACATAAAAAATCTGAAAAACTTGAAACTTCAAAGGATTACAACAAGTAAAACGGTTAATTACTGGAAGCTTCCATGCGCCTATTTTGACGTTTTGGCACATTCAGCCTATTTAATACGAACATTCATTGAAATCGGAAATGTAATGCGTTTTTTGAAGGTTTAATCTCTCATGTCTCAAGAACTAAAATTATGGAAAATGTGGTACAATTCAGAAAAGAGTGCTCAGTATAAAAATTAGTAAAAAAACAGTGCCTTCGGCTTTTGAGTATCACATTTAGAAGACTAAACTAGAAATGTTATTGAATTAAATTTTTCCCAAAGTTGAAGCTAATATCAAAAGTAAAATTAGTGGAAGCAATGGACCTAAAAGTGACCAATTAAGAGTAAGGTTTCGAGAATAGGGCTTAGTTTTGGTCCAAGATGTGCCATCATTCTGGGTCCAAGTACTAAGAGCAACATAGCCAAAAAGGGGCAACAAATGTGGTGCCAACATTGGTAAAAGTAGCGGTCCTAACATAGGGACCAAGAGCCTAAAATTGGTAGCAGAGGACCAAAAATTGGCCTCAGAAGTCCCAAAATTGGTTCTAAAACAGGGCCTAGAACTGGTCCTAAAAGTATCGCAGGTCCTAAAATCATAAGTATTGGTAGTATAGACAAAAGAAGAAGAAGAGAAGAGGTGACAAGTTTTTTTTAAGCCAAACAAAAGAATAGGTAACAAAAATATTTCAATCTGAAAAATCCCAAAATTTTAGTTGTCCGGTTAATTTTGGTGGCCAGTGTAGTTAGTAAAAGCTTGTTTTTTATTTATTTTTCTAAAAAAATTGTATTATGCTAGGATAGTGGGTTTAGAATTTCATGTCATGAGGTGTTGTGGTGTTAATCAGTCGCCATTACCTCTAGCAAAATAAATAACCCGGAAGCAATAATATCGTGCAATAAGCTTGTCAAGTGCAATGTCTTTGTTAGTATAGTGTGTCGCATTCGTTAACGAAGCCCGACTTTGGCGATAAAGAGCGCGAACTATTAATTATATGCATGTAGAATTGGTCGAAGGACTCGGCTACAAATAATGACCCGTCGCGTCGTGTCGATTAACCCCTTGTGATCTAAATAGTCCATTCATGGCATTCGCAACGGTGCCACCCTCCTGTTATGTTAATTACCGTCACCTCAAGGGAATAAATCAAACAAGAATCTCTTTTCTGACATCCGCCATCTTGTAAATTGCGTCATTATTCCGTTTCTAACACTCATTATTTCTTTGGGTGGGCCTTGGTGAGGCATAAATCAGATTCATTGGCTTTTATCATTGATAAGTGGCCGGCTTTACGGTTGTAATCTTCTCAAAGACAAACGTGCCTCCACACATGGACGGTAGTGGCTCAATTAAACAGTTTTTTCCGAGATTTTTGAGAACGCTGTTTGCTCGCGGTACTGTGGGAATTAAAAAAGTGCATCAGTGGCGTGATACACTTCTAATTCATTTGATGCACGACTTGCTCTTGATATCCGTGTTGGTGTTTTTGCTTGCCGGACCGAATCTGCTTTGAGCCGGCGAAAAGACTGCCCAAATCGGGAACAAATTCCGATCTTGATTGGATTTAGACAACCAGCCGCAAATTGAAATCGTCGAGTGACGATATTGAAAAAACTCTAAAGAATCAATAATGCAGAAAAGGTGAACACACTGATGCAGACCCAAAACGTTTTTGATTTTTACCCCCAATAGTAGTATTCGTGGAGGGAGATAAAAGTAGTCGAGGATGGAAGATAAAATATGTGTTTAAAAGCTTCATTTAACTTTTTCAGACCACTTTAGTGATTTCTACCGCGTGTCTTTTTTTATATTATTTTTATTGGGCCGTGTTGTTTATCTGGAATTTTGTCTTTATCAGTCAAAATGTGACAAGTTTAATCGATTTTTCGATACGTGAACAACTCAATTAAACCTTATTTTAAGAATCCGAAGAGGTCCGACCGACATGTCATGTTTCGATAAATACTTTTATATTTAAATGAATTAATTATTGCCATAGAAAAATGGCCGTAATTTTGATTTTAATGGCACGTAAAAAACAAGTTCTTTCACACCTCCTCTCAAACAGATAAGACGGTTTCTGCTTCAATTCAAACCATTAAGTTGGGACAGAAGCGAGCAAAAAAACTTGTTTCTTATTTCGAACAATCGTCAAATAATGACATCATGAAAAATATTTTGTCTGGCGAAGCAACTTATGACCCTGGGAGTTTTCAAAACGATTCTTAATTAGCAAAAGTCAATTTCTTCAAGAAAGCGCACATTGTGACTCCGCGATTGGCATTCAGCATCGATGACGATTTCAATCAGCTACGTTCAATTGAAAACGTTGCATCGAGAGATATCTGGAGTGAATTCGGTTTTGTCCGCTCTCGTCTCGTAATTAAATTGGTAAAAATCGACACCAGCGTGGAGTTAATGGTGTTTCATTGTCCACGCATTCCTCAAAACTCGCGATTTTTCCCCATTCCGCAATTAAACATAATAATTCTTCGGAAACGCGACGTCGCCGGTGATTAATCAACGACGGTGACGCTGATGACCTCCCTGTGATGACAAGCGTGCCGTAAATCTTCACGCATTGATGATGGGGTTATCATCCGTCCGTTGCGAGCCCGTTTATGACCCTTATTCCCAACGATTATCTGCAACTGGGTACTAAAACGGTCGGAAATCAATTTCGAAGCGATCAAGTCTCCTCGTTTCTAGATACAGGGTGTCCCAGTGAGTTGAAAAAGTCCATTAATGACCTTTACCAGGTGAATAAAAAGTATGGAGCCAAACCAAACATTTTTTGCTTAATCTATTTATTTTTTGAAAAAACTAATTGACCAGTGATAAAGTACTATAAAAATGTGATAATTTAACAAGAATAAAAATTTTCGAAATTTCCTTTTGTTTTTGTGTTCTACAAAAAAAATATTTTTTTAAATGGCAACTCACTATAAAATAATTTTTCTCATAAAAGCTATACTCTAAGAATTACAACTATCCGCTTTATATTTATTTTTTTTAAAAAAATTTTTACACATAAATTGCAGATTTTGACAAAAAAATCGCATAACTCAAAAACAAAACAAAATTTCGTTCTGAAAATACAATCACATTTTTTATATTACTTTAATTTTTATTTATTATTATTTGCTGGAGGCAAATGATTAAAAATAAAACCGCTTGGTTCCATACTTTATATTCATCCTGTATATAGGACATTGATAGATACTAATCTAGTCTATCGCCAACAATTATTTTCAACTATACAGCGTATCTCAAAAATAGTTACAATACAAACTTGTGTTTTTTTTAAATAAAACACCATATGCTTCTTAGTGTTTTTGTATGTAGATTTTAATGGTTTTTGACGAAAACATGCACTTTTTAAAAATCTATTACATAAAAACTAAGACATCTAAAAATATTTTTTTTATTTCCGCAAAGAAGAAGGTGCAAGCTATAAGATTGTAACATTTTTTTGGTGTGTTGCATTTGCAAAGATAAAACAAATTAAGGCCTTTGTTAAAAGTTAACTTAAAAAAAATTAAATAGAACACCCTATTAATTGTTTTTGCATTTAAAAGATTATTAAATTGACTTTCTAAAATTATTTATTTTTAGGTGTTTCTAATCAATAACTAAAAAAATATTTAACGTTAAACATAAAAAAAAATATTTACTATGCTTCCAGTAGCCAAAAAGTGCACAGTTGCACAAAAGATGGAAGAAATATCATTTAATAATCAGATTTGGGTTAAACTGAATCCATTATTCTTTATTTTTACAATAAATAATTTGAATTTCAGTATTTATAACGACTTTTACAATCTCTGGATAAATCAAGGGATAAGTGATCCGTGGTGGAATTACTATGGATGCCATAGTATCAACAATGCTTAGATATTGATAGGCATTGTTGTTACAATTAATACTGAATGTTAAATATCTTTTATTTAAAAAGTTTATTTTTTTAGATAGACAATTTATCAATTTATTAGATGCAAAAATAAAAAATTGGGTGTTCCTTTTACATTTTTTAAGTTATTTAACTTTTAACAAACTTCTTAGTTTATTAATCTTTACAACTGGAAAACACTAAAAAATTGCTACAACTTTAAATTCTGTACTTTCTTCTTTACAGAAGTAAGAAAAAGTTTGTTCTAACTGTCTTAGTTTTTGTGTAATAAATTTTTAAAAAGTGCATGTTTTCGTGAAAAAAACGTCTTATTTGGTGTTTCATTTAAAAAAGCACAAGTTTGTATATTGTAACTTATTTATACATTCACTAGATTAGTATCAATCAATGTCCTATACATTTTTTTTTAATTTTACCACTTAAAGGTCACTAATGGACTTTTTCAACTCGTTGGAACACCCTGTATATCCTCCTCGAGATCGTGTAATTGTTTCCGGTCGGCGACGTTCCTTTTAATTTTCTTGTCGCAATTCTGGCAAGAAGAAGTAAACCGCGCGACGTTAGATGATGATAAAAAGCGGATCGAAATGCTGAAAAAATGTTTTCAGGGATGAGTCGAAGAAAATGGTGATTGGTTCTCGCTTGGAATGTAACAAATTGAAACTGAAAGAGTCGGCTTTTTGTACGATTAACAATAGATTCGTTCCCATCGCGTCATTTCCTTTAAATTCGCGCTTCCAGCCCTTCAACAGGTGAAGATTTACAACGTGCGCTTGTCATCGCCGAGGGGTCATCAACGTCACGGACACTGATTAATTATCGATGGATAAACAGTGTGTTTTCGCGTTTTTCGAAACCGGAGACTTCGATGATAGATACCGTGGAAGTTTTGCTGCATTTGTCGAGCCCTACCGCACTTGAAATAATCTTTGTAGTTGCCATTGCGAACACGTGTAGAACCCGTTTCTCGATTTTTAAATACCGCTGATAAATTCAAATCATTTGTTACGTCGGATGGCTGAAAATTTGTCACCCTGAAAGCGCGCATAGAGCAAAGCGCGTCTCGTCCACCTACCGGAGTCTTTGTTTATAATATCTCGAGATATGCATCTGTGAAATAATCCGTTGTGTATACGTTTCCTGGACGAGTGGTGGGGCCATCGGGCTCTCGAGCACTCTCCAAGTCACTCGAGAACAGCGCCTAATTAGCAATTGCCCACGAGTCCCATTGTGGCCACTTTAATCGATACTTCTCATCGACAAAAACGAACAAAAAATACTACCGTTGCTCGGAGGACGCCACACAATTAATTAATAGATTTATTCGCGGTGGAATTGTACGATTTTATGTTGCGTCGATACGGCATCGGAGTCATGAGAAAGCGCTTGCTTAAAAGGGGGCAATTTACTACAGTTCTCACTTCCTACAGCCTACAGGCCAGCAAGTTACTAATTATATTGTAAACAGATCATATTCGTGTATGATTGTGCGTTGGCAATGTATGCTAGGCTGTCATTATTTCGAGCGCATAGTGTATGTATGTACTTATTTTAGTAGGTGTGCATCGAGCAACATTGATTTACCAGGAACAGCAAATAGAACTGATAAGAGAAAATTGCAATAATAAGAAATAGAGACGACCAATTTTTAATCTATTTCGAAAATTTTACATCCATCTTGTTTTCATTTGAATCCAAAGAAGCGACAACCTACCACCAAACAAAGCATTCCGACTTTGAGATTGCTCCAATTCTGTCACTGCTGTCTAATTAATCACTCTTCAGTTCTTTATAACTCTGAAAGTCACACTGTTCTGGTTTTTATCCTTCTTTTTCTCCTTCAGTAACAATTATAAATGTTTTAATGGGTTTCAAGAATTGAAACTTTCAGAGTCAGAATACTTATAAAAGTCTGTCAATTTTTGGCCCGTCATTTTACGAACTTTGTATTGCACATCGATAATAAATTACACGACTAAAAAAATTAAAACTTATAAAACTTGTCATTTCCATATTTCACATATTTATACCGTATGTCCCTGGATAGAGTTTACAAGAGGAAAAAAAAATTATCTTTGATTTTACGCCAAAATAAAGGAAAAAAAAGTTTCTGCTTTACTTGAAACCAGCAAATCTGTAATTAAAATTTCATTATTCTAACTCAGTAGAAAGAAAAGTTCATTTTTCTTTTGATTTTGGACTTAGAATAACTTTTCTCTGCTTTTTAACTCTTATCATATCAACAGAAAAATGAACTTTTCTTTCTACTGAGTTAGAAGTTTTAGAGAGAAGTTTTATTTACAGATATGCTGGTTTCAAGTAAAGCAAAAACTTTTTTCCTTTGCAGTTTTGGCGTAAAATCAAAGATATTTTTTTTCCTCTTGTAAACTCAATCCGTGAACATACTGTATAGTCTGCTTTTTTTTTAATGGAAATGTTTAAAAATACTGATTAAATTGTACTTTTCTTTTGAAAACACTATAGCAGTAGACTTATCCAATAGAACACACATCAACATAATTCAGTTTATTTTTCTTAGTTTTTTTTTATGATAAAATGCATTAAAATTATGAAAAAAGCTTCAAATGTACCATAAAATATTAATAATCAATAACTGCATTTAGAGAAATTAAATTATCGTTTTGTCAGATTTAGCTATAATTAATATCGCAAATGAAATTGATGTAGACGTAAAGTCTATTTTTTTTAACGGAAATGCCAAACAGTCCTAACGTTGGCACCATTAGTAAATTCATTCATGGTAATTTTAATAGAGGATGTTGCCAGTTCCGGTTTCTGATGTAATTCAAAAAAAGAATATCATTAAACGTCAGCAAAAAAATCTAAAAAAAATTAGAAATGTAAACACAAAAACGGGAACAAATTGGGTACCCGGAACAGTTTTTGGAAATTTGAAGACGAAAAGTGTGCAAGCAGAAGTCAGAAAAATAACACCGTTAATATTTTGACGCAGAAAAAATACTAATTTTTAGTAAGTTTAGTAGTTTGCAAAATAACTTTTTTCTGTATAGACACCCTTTTTTATTAAATTTTTTGAAGCTCATTTTTGTCCACAACATTGTAAAACTTACAGTGTGGTTCTATCAAGATTATTAGCACTAAATTCTGTCTTTGGACATTAGGTAGTGATGTCTGTCTTCAGGTATTCGATTATCAAGGCTTACAAAGAGCAAACAAGCACACAAGATTCATAAAAGTCAAAATTTTGATAACATCACAACATGGAAACATAACCATAATTTTTAAACAAAATTTTTAGGGACAAAAACAAAAAAACAAATAAAATTTGTAGCTATGAAGATAAGCTGCTGAAAATTATTTCGCCAAAATTTTGATTTGGTATAGATTGGTCAACAAGAAATTACCATCTAGGATTTGAACTTCTAGGAAAATTAGGTTTTTCATGTCGTTTGTTTTTGTTTGTCACCAGCACCAGCCTAACCAAATTTATGGCAACCTAGTCACGAATATCCCTAAATCCTAGGCAGTAATTTCTTGTTGATACGAAAATAATTTCCATTTAAAGAAAAATACAAATTTATGTATGCGTATATCCTCGGCATGTTTTTGCTCTTCGTTATTAATAATTGCAAAAATGTATTTCGTATGGTGTGTCCGCGGCTTTTAATATCGGTCAAAAGAGTCGCACCGTTGCAAAGCCACTGTACATCACTGAAAAAATCTTACATCGTCATCTACACTAATTAACCGACCCGGCGTACCCTAATAACACCAATACACAATCCTCCTAATATAATTACAATACCGTCTGTCCCAAGCGAGTCGGCACTGCAAATACCATTAATTTTCTCCAGGAGAAAAAACTCAAGAGGCTATAAAGTGCCGCATGGAGGAAAATTGGGCCAATTTATTGCACTTTTGTCTTATTCGTTGTTAGATTTTTAAACTGGTGCTTAATTTTTCTTGGAATCTATTATTTCTTTTTTCTCGTCGATGACATATGAGTCGTGACTGTTAATTAATCATTTTGAGGAAGACCAGTCGTGACGTTAATCAATTGATGGCGTCTTTGTAAAGTGTGTGTATTACCGTTCATTTGTACACAGATGTAGCAAATAACGCTTAGTTCGTGGTGGCAATGTGGGTGGTTTATAGCCAGTTTTGTCAGATAATAGAACTATTTTCTAAGCGCAATAAATTATCGTCAACAAACGTAGCTGTTGATGAACAATTGTTATGCTTATGGATAGCTACAATATACAAAGTCAACTTGCGACAGTTCACTTCTTGTCATCGTGTGCGATGTGATCGATAAATGTCATTAAACAATTAAAAATTTCTCGTTTACTAATAGTGTCATGTCTTTCTGTTGCAGGTACGTGAGAGTAATTCCTTTACGAGCTAAGGTAAGGAAGCTTCTTGGAAGAATTTCCGTTTTCGTTGCTTTCGAGTTTTAAATCAGACCTTCGAACATAACTTTGCACACGCACCAACATCGCTCTAAGTAGCTTGTATTTGTTCGGCTTGAATCGCGACATCTCAAGTAATTAAAAGCCGACGCTGTCGTATATTTCACTCGAGTTTCTCCGGACTTTTCCGGGTGATTTACACACGGAAAACGTGATGAACGCCCATTTATCATTTCGGGTTTAGAAAGTGACTTGGGACGTGCTCAACTACTTAATTGATTTATGACACATTATTTTTAGCGTTTCAAATCTCAATCGCAGTTAAATGTCGAAAAAATCGGTGACATGTGTGCCCGTATCCACACATCACGACGAACGGGACATTCACGTCGATCGCCCGGTATATACCGTTAAGCCATTTGAATTTAAATAATTCAGAAGTTGAGCGCACCGTTTCCAAGTTCGATCCTTGCCAGGATAAAACCTTTCGTTTTCAGTCTTGTTCTTTTTGTGTCGAGTTCTTCTACCTGGTTGGAAATGAGTCCGTCTAATGGCCCGTCTATCAAGCAGGCTCCAAGTTGGCCCTGGCGGTCCGGGTCCAGATTATAGGATTGGAAGTATACGGCGTCTCTCCTCGTTATAGACAATGACGGAATGCTTCTTCGCGGGATTCTCGTTGAAACCGCCGAATTTTCACTCCCAGGATGTGGTTTTAATGCAACCAGTTTCCCGTTCTGACTCTTCGATCGTGATTGATTTATTCGTGTTGTATCTAGTTATGACAGTTACACAGAACGTCTCTATTTAGCCTGTCCGAACGAATATTTATAGATTAATTTGCTTCTAATACACTCATAATAAATATCGGCTTATTCATTATGACAGACGCATTGTGGTCTAGAGTTATTCGGATCCGGTCGCGTTTTTCAGCCGGTCCGGGGGCTAATAGAGCAATTATATCGATAATGCCTAATTCGAATCAATTTTTCCTGTTTTAACGCACACTCGGTGTAGTAAAGCGAGTTTTTTCGCTGAGAGCATTCTTCAGAATTCTAGCGACATCGGTAGGATAGCCATTAAATATTTTATGGCTTTTATATCTCTGTTTAGTTTCATATGAACGTTCGAAAAGCTGTTAAAAGAACGACTCTCTGAAAATAGAGCTGTGTAAGCAAATAAATAAAAGTTTAAGTGCTTTTTTAATTTGACTCCAAGGTTTCTTTGGAAAACTATTTAGACGCTCCAAAAGCTCCCAACCGAAAGTTTACATATCGACACAAATCCACCTACAAAATGGCAACATTGCAGCTGCTTTTTGAGGCCGAATAAGTATCAAACATCTATTTAATTACACAAAGAGCATTTTAAAAATAATTGGCGTGTAATTTTTAACTCAAAAATTGATTTTTATTTATTGTAGAAACTCATAATTTTTGTAGGTATGCATTTTTAACAAAATTTTAAATGTTTCACCTCAACTTTCAGTTTTTTCTTTCAAGGCGAAATACGCAATGAAAAAATAATACTCCAATTTGAATTTGTAAAAACTTGGGTATACAGGGTGTCAGAACTCACAGTCCAAAGAAAATTTTTAAGAAAGATAAGATGCCAGGAACATGGAAAAAATGTTTAAAAAATTCTGTCAAAAAATTTTAACATTTGACATTTTTTAATAATTTTTTAAATGTCAAACAGTCTTAACGTTGGCACCCTTAATAAAGAAATATCAGTTCCGGTTTTTTGAATTAATTTGAAAACAATGTCATTAAACGTCAACACAAAAAAATCGTCTAAGAAAATTTAGAGATGAAACACCAAAAAAGGCACAAATTTGGTAAGCTAACGGTTTTTAGAAATTTGGAAAGGAAACAAATAGATCGCAAGCAGGAAGTTAGAAAAAGGGGTTAAAATGTAGACGCAATTTGTAATGCAGGTTTGCTAAACATTCTCAATTTTTACCAAGAAATTGACAAGAATAGGAACAAAATAAACATGAATGAGAAAGAACCTCGGAAAGAACGCAATTAAATTAGTGTCTTGTGTATCGTTTTTGAGGAACGAATTGAAAAAGTAACAATTTTGAAACTAAATCTGAAGAAGAATTTATAAAATGCATCAACTTCATTTCAATAAATTACACAAAATTTATTGCCAATCATCATAATTCTGTCTTTAGACATTAGGTAATGATGTCTGTCTTTGGTATTCAATTATAGCACTTCCAAAGAGCAAACAGGCACACAAGATTCATAAAAGTTAAAATTTTGACAACATCTCAATTTGAAAACATAACCATAATTTTTTAACAAAATTTCTGTAAGGACAAAAACAAAGAGCAAACAAAATTTGTGACTGTGGAGACAAGCTGCTACCAATTTTTTCACCAAAATTTCGACTTGGTAATTTCCATTTAAAAAGAAAACAAATTTTATATGTTTTTTTTATAATTATTTGGTATAGGTACAAAAATTTTGCTAATAAAAGCCACAAATAGATTAAATAGAGTTACAATGTAAGATACAGCTTCTTTGTTTCTTCTTCTAATAGCCTGTAGCAAAAAAACTTGGAAATTTTGTTTTTCGAAACAGAAATAAATAGAGTCAAAGTGCAAAATTTAAACTCGCAATTTTTATAGATAAATTTTTTTCCATGTTCTTGGTATGTTACCTTACATGGCATTTTTCTTTGGGGCGCGAGTTCTGGCGCACCCTGCATACCCCAGTTTAAAGTTTTAGTAAACTATTGTCTATGTTATCTCCATGATTAAGTATTCTTGTCTACAATTTTTTTCTTTCACATTTAGAAGTGGGTATAGTTACCTTCAAAATAAAACGTGAATCGTTTATTATTTCTTATACAGGCAAGCAATTTAAAATTTTAACATGCCTGTTAGTCCGTTTTGTGTTGAATGAAAGCGAATTCAAAGATAATCTTGTTCTTGTGATTTAATTTTTTAATTTATTAATTTATAATATTATGTATAGCTCAAATTTGTTTACGTTTTTAATACTACTATTAATCTTTGAGACGATGGAGAATATATTGATACAAATAGTCTGTTTTTTCAAAACCTCGAAAAACACTGAATCGTAAATAACAACTTCAATTTCCAACCTTTTAACAGCCCGTTAAAAACCCGTTTTTTATGTAATTCCGTTGTATATATTAATATTAGATTAGGCGATTTTTCATACTTTTGTCTGGTTTACCTTTCGGATTATCAAGCACTTGTTGTAATTAGTCCAGCGGCGCCTTCATTTTTGACGTTAAACCCGTCCAGCTGTGAAATTCTTTGCCATAAAAAATGATCATTCGTCTTTTTGTATTTTACCAACAATTAAAGTGATTTATAGGTCATAAAAAGCAAGTATCGATCTCTCCATTAAACAAACAAAAATTTCGAGGGTCGACGAAACAGCGTCGTAATACTTTTATTCGGACGCGACCTCTGGTTAAATGAATAGGTGTCTTCGCTTCTACCGCCCACACTTCAAATACTCGGGTCCTTATTCTCGCTGTAATTTATTGCATATAACGGCCGCAAGAAAATCTCTTCTTTTTCCGTACAATCATCGAAAACAATGAGCGCTGCACTTAATTGACCGCTAAAAAAATCTCTCCTCGAACATTCCGGATTCCATCATGGTGTTTGAAAAAGTAATTGCAAGACTAATGCGTTTGTTTTCTCGGAATAATAATTTAATCATGTTAAAAACGATGATATGGAAATGTGATTTCCAGTCACGGGAAGTGCTCCGATGTGAGCGTCGTGTTTCTTGAAGGTTGCCGACGAAATGCCTGCTTCACGAAAATTTCACGGAGATTAAATTTTTCTTCAAACGTGATCATCAGCCGCTCTTAAATACCGATGGTATGTCTTTGTATTTCGTCGTTGGGTCGATCATCCGGCGTGAGGGCTTTGTCGAAACACCAAATGCTTTGAACAAATTTGTTGATTAATTGAGCGAAGGGTTTGGAAATAATGTCGTCGGTGTTGTTGACCCAAAACAAAACCTTGAAAAAGCTCATTAAAAATAAAAGTACGTCGAGCATAAATCACCTGTTAAAGGTATCATAAGTTGCGAGATAATATATGGAATGCCGAATGCAGCGTCCTCTCACTGTTTAATTATTTTTAATTTACGGTGCTTGCTAAATGTATTATTAAGGGATAATCGATATCATTCCCGATATTGTGGATTTATGGGTGAATCCTGGACGAGAGTAGATCGTGGGCGGAGGTATTCGTAATTTGGTGGTAGCATCGCGAACCAGAGACCATGAATCAAATGCCAGGAAGCACCGACGACGATTACTGTCACTACTAAGTAATAACCGGTGATTTCCAATCAATAATCATTGACTCCTTCAAGGGAAGAGGACGTTGTAATTTGACGAAACGTCGCCGCGCAACTATTTATTTTATTACTTTGTCCATAAAACACCGGTAGACTAAGCAAACACGACACTATACCAACAAACCTCCCGGGAATTTTTTTACTATACCCAAATAAAAGGTGATGGAATGTTAAAACAGTATCTTTAAATTTTATGTTTTGTTTAACTTTCGGAAAGGTTCCGTCCAAACACAGCGCCAACTACCTAATTACCTATCTATATACTCGCTTTTTTCTCTCTCTTATTTAATAATTAATTTCGGAAATGACCAAGCGAATTTCGAACGCGAGGCTCTAATCGCCTTAATTTTATTTTGTCTAGACGATGCGAGATATAAATCATTAAACACATTCATAATTATTGTTAATGACGTCCCAGTCACACTAGACCCACGATTTGTGTCATAAAACAAAACACGCTCGTTAGATTTAAAGCTACACAACAACCACACTAAAGTTTTTATTGCCCAGGACTCGGAGATTTTATATTAGTCCTGTTTAGAAACACTCTACTGTATTATGCAAAACACCGTAATCATCAGTACCCACATAATAAGCTCTGGTGTACTTTTTCTCAATTAAAATGTAAATTACGACGCCATTTTGTAACGCCCTTTCGAGATCCGCCTCCGAAACGTTCATGCTACGATACGCATCCATTAATTCATTAAGACCTTAAATGAATAATTTAGGCATTGTTGTGAAAAATTCCCACAAATTCGCAATTTATCCACCGGAAACCAGCTTAAACTTCAACCCACATTGTCGATTAATTCCGATCGAGCATTGGTGTCTCTTCGAATTTCGTGATTTATATGAGATGGAACCATGGGCGTCTCGTTTGAGATAAGACGGTCGTTGTGTGCACCCACGAGAAGAGGATAGGTACCCAAATGCGGATCGTGGCAAACAGAATTACGTATTTTATTTATCCAAGCAAAACACGTAAGATAAAGATGATTTACTTGAGGGAAATGCTTATCTGTTGTTTCACATTTTTTGAAAAAACTCTCATGTGGAGATCTGAGAAAACGCATTGCGAATAATAAAGTTTCATCTGATTTTGAAACGGTGGAAATATTTTATGGCCGGCTTTGTGTTTTGCCGAATACTGGACGACAATTTGTCGGGAATGCGGATGCGATGCGAAAAATTAACGAAATTGGATTTTTGAAATCGTTCATTGAAAATATACGTTGGAATGTCGAATAGTAGCTAAAATTGATATTACCTTAAAGTATCATACCTAATCTGAAATTTATATTAGCAGCTTATAAATTTGTGAATTTGTGTAGAAAATCTGCACATTCGAAATCTTAAATCTAAAATTAAAAAAACATTTTAATTAAAAATTAAAGATAACACATACCTAATAATTTTCTTATTTTTTTTTTAAATATAGGTTCGTATTACTAATTTTTTTCACTACTAGCTGTAAAAAATACCATTATTTAGTTTGTCGAGAGGTTGTGAAGTTTTTTTTTCTCTCCTAGTAGTCAATAATCATTTTCATTATAAACCAAGGGATATAACGTATTAGAGGTGGGTAAATGCCGATGTCGGAGAGTATTATTACATTGATACAAATATTAGAATATTACTATTGGAAACTATTAGGCTATTACCATCACAAGTATTTCGAGATGAAATAATGCAAAATCAAATAAAAAAACAATAATTGTTTTCATTAAAAATATCAACATCGATATCCCCAACTCTAATGCTTCTGTCTATTTCAAAACTGTCAAAAACAACAAATGGGTTTATTGCATGTTAAAACACTATCGGTAGTGAGGAAAATTTTAACACTTTCCATTTTCTTTGCAGTTTCTTTGTTATTTTAACAAATATTTTATATTAAGAAGTTAGAAAATTCCTTTAATACTTAGTTGCAGAAGTATAAAAATAATATAACCTCATTTACGATAAGAATAAAATAATACTCAGGTAAGTAATTAATTTCTGTAGGTAATGGTGAATTAACAAAAATTGTAGTTGTGAATTACGACATGTTACATCTGAGACAACATGCCCATGTCTGGGTAATAAATGTGCTAGTAGTGAAAAAATTATATATAAAACACGGTAGAGAAGATTTTTATAGCCACGCATTTATTATAACTAAATAAAAAATCTCTTCTCTACCTTGTGATATAATATACTATTAAAACTCCTATTTTACCTAATATTGCAAAAATTGTAATTTGGCATATCTAAAGTAAAAATGTGTTGCAAAGTCAATTCTTGGCTTGTTATAATAACTAATTTGATTTTTTTTTATGATTGGAGACTTCTCAAAACAAATCAAATATTACCATAAAAATTGTCTTTCAGGAGGTGTAATTGACGTTAAGATGCACATAGCATATATTATAGAAGTAAATAAGGAAAAAAAAAGAGAAGAGAAGAGGAAGCTATAGTAATACCGGGTGACTGCAAATGATTGTGATTTTTTTCCTCAAGTTGGTGTCACATTTAAAATTTTAGTTTGGCAACTTTGACTTTCAAATTCAAATGTCAAACTTTTATAGGCAATTTTCGACTGACTGCTGATTTAGCCGTCACCTGAAACATTCTGTCAAGTACATAACAAATAGACCAATAATTTAGTGTTGCCAATAGATTTTTGTCACAAACATTAATAGTCAGGCGGTATTTATTGTAAAAATAGCTTATGAAAACCAAATCTAAAAAATAGCATTTTAAACATGTATGTTTCATACTCGTTGACATTTTTAAATGTTAAATGTTAAAAAACTGTTACGTTTTTCATGTTCTTATGGAATAGAAGTAATTTGCAGATTACAGATGTTTTGTAAAAGTTTTTGGGGGCATTTTTTGTACTGTTTGAGAATACATGGTGAGTAGGTTACAACACAAGTTGTAAGCGTTCTAATGCTACGCTGTTTTTGAACTTAAAGAGGACATCCTGTATGCAAGAGTAAACTAACTTGAAATTAATTTCGTAACTGTATATGACTTTTCTGTTTATTATTGGAATCTATAATTTAACTGTAAAATTCTATTGTTTTTTGTTCATTAATTACAAAGATATTAAACGAGAAGAAACTAGAGAGAAATATAAGATTTATGGGCTTTAGCATTTGCGGTAATTAATTTTTTTTGGTTAAATAACAATTCAATTGCATCGAATTGTCTAGACAATGGTGGTTTCGTCTCGTATTAAATAGGATCGTTGTTCGCATCGAGCGGTTTAATTTGGTCGCTATAATGGTTAGGTCGTGCGGGTTGGTCGTGTGATCGAGCGTCGGAGTCTCCGAGACAATGGTCGTGCTTCGGTAGAAGTGTACTATCCACAGGTATTAATTAATAATTGTTATCGTGTACGTGTGAATCGATGTGTGTACCGATCGATCGTTCTAATTTGGCTAATTGTAAAAGTGTTGTGTTTTGAAAGGGTTAATATCCGTTTAGGGCAAGTGGATGTCAAACCGCGTTTTCGATATGATAGGTGCAGCGAGGCAGGTGGACCTGGAACGCCTATCTCCTAATTACAAGATCACGTTTCTATCATTCCTGTTTTATTGTCGATTTCTTGATGCATGAGTTATGTGCTCCGAAGAATAAAAACGTGTAATTAAAGCGCACACCGATAGATTGGATTTTTGGCCAAATAATTTTAATTAAACTTGAGACAATTAACGGGAAAAAAATCCAATTAGTTTCCGTTTTAATGGAATAAGGCCTCAAAATAGAGGATATCTCGTTATTTATCGCTGCGTATTTAATAATGTTAATTGCAAAGAGTATCGAGTATGTAATAATATAATACGTGACTGTCTTGCATCGTAACTATCACATCGGTAGGCGGAACTGTGCTCTTATTTTTGTTACACATCAGCGGTATCTGGATCCGGAATCGCAATCCGGATAAAAAGTCCGGCGATTTTCCGGACCCCTCTAATGTTATTCATGAAGAAAAAAACTGACGTAACACCGCCGCTGCAAATAAACTACCTACCTTTCCGAACCAGCACGGCCACTTATCTTTAATAATATCGCGAAAACCTTTTAAAATTAATTGCATGCAGAGTCGCTGTTATTTTATTACTAAATTAAAAATATAATACATAGCGCTGTTCAATCTTTCGGAGCATTTTCATAATATCACGTAGGTTCAGATCGGGTCGAAGAAAATTACACGATAATAACATACTGGGGTCCTGTATTTTAAACACTATCATAAGACAGTGTGCCCCGTCCGACTCGTCTTTATTGCACATTCAAATTTTTTCTCTACGTTTGATGACGTCGAAATTATATCTGACGAACGATCCTTATTCCTATTATTCTTGTTATTTAGACAATTTGCCCGAAACAGAATCGGAGATAGGTGCAGTCATGAACACTGCGAAAAAAATTAATTGAATAACGTTTCTGGTCCGTCCTGGTGTTTTCTTTTAAAAAGAACGGCACACTATACAATAACAATAAAGACGGTGGAACGGAACCCTCGGGGGAATACGCCCGAAATTGGTTGATTAATTTGTTTCTATTTAATTTTACCATAACGAGTTTGTTTACAACGTTTACTTGAGCAGATACTTGGTTTTTGGTGTTAAACAGATTGTGTTGCCCTGAAAGATGCTTTTATTAATCATTACTATTAAATGAAATTAATTTTTTAGTTGTTTTTTAAATAGGGAATCTCCGAAACTAAAAGGTTTAGCCAAAAACGAGGCTAATTTTTTGAGAAAACAATATTGGTTAAAAACGCATTCCACTATGGTCTTTTGTTTTTGACTTATGTAGACAAAAGTTGACAAATTAGCGAAATCTAAAAAAAACCTTCCATATTTTAGAAGATACGGATTTGAAAGAAAGACATTATAAGGCACCTTTTTACGAGGAATTTAATAATGTAATATTTTTTTCAGTTATCTGGTTATCAGTAACAACATAAACTTGTATTTTTTTTAATGGAAGTCACAAGTGGCTATGACAATTTTTAAAAGCTTATTTTTTTCTGATCTAAAAAATATACAGTATGTTTCCGCATTGAGTTTACAAGAGGAATTTTTGTTATCTTTGATTTTACGCTAAAACTGCGAAAGAAAAACATTTTTGGCTTCAGCTGAAACAACCAAATCTGTAATTAAAACTTCATTATTCTAATTCAGTGAAAAGAAAAGTGAATTTTTCTCTTGATTTTGTACGAATTAGTTAATTTTTTCTCTGCTTTTTAGGTCATATCACAGTGGCGGTTTTATTTATTTGACAACTATATGTGACATTGACAATTAATTTATTAATTAATAATGATAGTTCTTGTTAAAAATGACTTTTTTTTTCCTTAAAGTTGTTTCTTTGAGTTGCTATTTATTAAAATTATGTTTTTCACAAACATTTTTGTTATTTAACTTGCGAAACTTATCAAAGTGATATCATTGTCAAAAAAAATAAAACCGCTAATGTGATGGGATTTAAAAAGCAGAGAAAAATTATAAGAGAAAAATGAACTTTTTTATACTGAGGTAGAATAATGAGGTTTTAATCACAGATTTGCTCGTTTCAGGTAAAGCAAACAATGTTTTTCCTTTGAAGTTTTGGCGTAAAATTAAAAATATTTTTTTCTCTCTTGTAAACTCAATCCGAGTATACCTACACTGTATATTTGTATCAATATTTTTTTATAATTATACTTAAAAAATAAAATACATATTTTATTTGATAGTGGTAAAAATGAAAAAAATACGTTAGGAGTATCGAACAAATAAGAACAAAGTTATTACATATTTTTTTAAAAATCCAAAAACAGGAAAAACAAAGGTCTCAACAGTCAACACAATTAAATAAAAAAACATTTTTTGACTGTCTAATAGATGTAGTATAATTTCACACAGACGGAATTTGGGTATTTGAATAACCGTATCCTCATTTTTGAGTCAAATAAGATATATTTTATTAAAGAATTAAAACGGCTTTTTTTACAACACTTTCTGTGTCACTAGAAGTTACAATGGTTAGCTTATTTAAAAAAAATGTTATTAGTCGCCAAAAAGTTGATGATTAACGAATTATTTTGCATTTTTATCATTACTTAGTGCTTAAAAAACTCTTTTATTGGTGACACTTGTTGAATAATATAGCTTAAATCCTTTTAGTTGAGAGGCAACATTTTTTCATGTCCAACTGCGAACAAAAATTAAAGATAATTTTTTGTTTATAATATTTGGTTACAAATATATATTTTTTGTAAAATCGTCTTAAAATTAGGTCATTTATGCATTAATTTGCGCCTTAAGTCCTAAACCACAGCAATTGTAATATCTTTTATTGAAATATGTAGTTACAAACAATCAGCTAATACCTAATAATAAAAACTAAAAAAATTAACAAAATCATATGTTTACATCCACATTCACATTCACCATGCCTCAAAACCATAACCGAACGAATCATAGAATAATGGGACCCTAAGGTAGATGGGCAAAATTTCTGCGACTCACTTTGAAATAAACAAGTAGAAAAATCATTGAAAGTTTTTTCATAGATTTCTCTTGATTTTCGTGGCAATAACTCAAGTATTACAGCTTTCGCTTCTTCGGCTAAAATAGCTTTTTCCTTTTTTTTTCGTTTTCGGACATATTTTTATCACAAATTCAAGTTCTTGAAAAAACACTTGAATAATGTTTTCAGTATTTTGTTTTTATTTATTTGCATCACATTAGCAACCAACAACAACTCGATTTTTGAGAACGAATTGTGCCATTTATTTTCATAGCTTAAAGGTGGATTTTA
>NW_025400985.1:3315004-3458100 GCF_015345945.1 Tribolium madens
CCTCCTTCACGCCCTTAATACAAAAATAGCTATTTTAGATAAGCAAACAGCCAGCTTTTTAAAAATGTCAAAGTCATCCATCTATAATTTTTAAAAATGTTATAGCCATCTATGATTCCCATCTCAAAAAATCTAAGTTTATCTTATTACGGTTAAACAAATAACTAAAAAAAATTATTAACTACAAGTGCTTCTATAATGTCTTTATTTCAAATCTGTGTTTTCTATAATAACAAAAATGAATTTTTTAGATTTCACTAAAATGTCAACTTTTGTCTATAAGTCGAATACAAAAGACGATAGAGGGATGCGGTTTTAACCTATTTTCTCAAAAATTGAGCCCCACTTGTTTTTGACTAAACTTCTTAGTTTCGGACATTCAAAATGCAGCAGCCTGTACAAATCAGCTTTTCTAGAAATGTATAGAGAGTGTGTTGTATAAAAAATGGTATGTGGTTCATGTTAATTAAAAATGTCTCGTTCCCGTTCGAATGCAAATGGCTGGTACATAAAACACCTCTTGCGGATTTCTTTTGTGGCCATAATTATGAAATACGATTACGAAAAAATGAGGGATGTAAATCTGGTGTTGCGGACGGGCGAATCGTCCGAAAGCTTTGAATTAGTGTTTTCCATATGGACCGGGACGTTAACACGATACAATAAATAATATCGGGTTGGCGGGGTATCGCTTTTGAGCTTCCAGTGCGATGGTGGGAGCACATTATGATCCCGCGCCGTATCGACCGGAGGGGGGCGGCTATAACGCACACTCTCACAAAACATGCCTTATAAATTATTTGTTTCATAATAAATACACACGCCGTCTTATAATTACCTCGCGCAAATGATTAATCTGCCGGATCTGAATTACTGTACCGAAAATGATATTGCCGAAGAAGCGTCATAAATTCGAGCTTTCGCCTTGCTGCTTTTTAATTGCTCTCGGATATTATTGTTCCTGTGTTTTATCGGGCGTTCCTCGATTGATGATGAAGTGAAAGCGGTCGTGATGCATGCCAGAATGAGGAGGCGTCAAAATGTCGATATTGAGCACTGGATATTTTACATTTAAAACAAATTAAGATTAACTGTAATGAGAAAAACGTTTTAGAAATATTTTTAATTAACATTCCATGAAGCCGATGATTCGTAAACCCAACACACGCACAAAAAACACACAACGAAACAAAGAAAACGGTTCTTTTTCGTTGTCACGTATAGATTGTGTAATAGCGGAGGACCGCAGACTCTCCCGAGCCCACATTCTACCACTCAAAACGCTCACACAACTAAATTGCTAATATCGACTCGAGACCGGAAAAAATCACTAAATTATTACCGACACTGAAAACAATCATTGCGTTGCTTGGAAAATATTCACCTAGCGTTCATTGAACACATTTTGTAATTAAGAAAAGAGCTTTCGGAAAGCTGACGTTGATGCATAAGGTTTGGATGTCAAAGGTCGCAGCTGTGGTATTTCGTATTACGTGGCTCGTCCGATAATGCCTTAAACTAGTTTCTTTCAACTATTTAACGTTCCAAAGTGCAACGTTTACTACCTGATGGTTATTGCGGCAATTAGACAATAATTATAACGTCGCTGCTTGAGACATTATTCCGATTCTTCGTGCAACAACTCTCGAATTATACATCGACAAGATAATAAATTTGCCGTTTAATTGATAAAAACGGTTTGATTAACACCTCTTTGAGACTCCAAGTTATGAAAGTTGTTTATGCAAATTGACGTGAACATCTTTAATCAACAGGAAATCGAACGAGGTCCAGATTTACACTATTTACGTGCTCTTTTCCCCATTATTTAATTAACTAATAAATTAGTTTTTTTTTTATCGAAAACGCCGCGTGTACTCGTGTACTTAACTTAATAGTAATTATTAACAGTAAATCATCCAACTGTCATTTTTGTTTAATTAACGCAGTCGACTAGCAGACTAGTATCAGATGCAGACAGCCCCCCAAAGGGGAGCACCTCCAGTTCACGTACTGTAATAATGGGCGTCCCGAGCTCTCGCAATTTGCGATGTGGTCGTTGGGTGGAGTCGTTTCTTTGACAAACATCCTTGCTCATCAACCAAAGATTGGATGTGTGTGTTGCACATGTTATTATCGAAAACTTTCCGGTGAATAAGCCAAAACATCGGAGGTCTCCTAATGCAATTAACACACGCTGCGCTTATCATTCCGGTTGCGTTTATAGGAGATTATGGGGCCACCCGCGGCAGCGCCGATTGCTAAATTGCACTCCATTTTACACTGCGACGAATAAAAACCGAATTCAAGCCCCGAGGGTCGAAGGGGAGAAGCGTGCGAACTAATTAACCTGTCGTCGCTTACCGGATTGAGTCGTTAAAACGTTATATGACTGACATAAATAAGAGCGGGGGATTTTCGTATAATTGTATAAATAATTCCGGTGTGCGAGCAACTCGGAGAATCCGGACGGTCGTGTTCTAGCCACGGCCGCCTCCGCGTACTCATGAATAGTGAGCGAGCTCATTAGCGAGTTGAGACAGTAATGACCGGAGCAGGCGCTGCTCCGGTGATAGTTCGGAGGACTGTTGCGGCCCACCACTTCACTAAAAGGACACTTGCAACGACTATCATAATACTAATATCGCTTTTTTACTATTTCTCGCCATTAATGCAATAAAAAAAAAACTATAAGAGCGCAATTTCAACACATTGAGTATTCAAACATTGAATCTTTAGTATCTCCAACACAAAATGCTATAGAACGTCTCACACATTAATTTAGATTAATCTTTCATCAAAGTTATCTCAATATTGAAAATGTCTCTTTTTAAACTATGTTTCATCTCAATTTCTCGCTAAATACACTGGCCGACAAAATTAACCGGACAACTAAAATTTGGCGATTTTTTACATTGTTATTCTTTGGCGGATTTCGACGAATTTTGTTTGGCTTAAAGAAAAAACTTTGTAGATTATTGTAATTTAATTCAATAACATTTCTAGTTTTATCTTCTAAATGTTATACTCAAAAGACGAAGGCACTGTTTTTTACTACTTTTGAACGAATATTTAGTAACATTAGAAAAGCAACGTCTTTTTCAATGCTTTGTATCTAGAAGGTAAAAAAGAGAAGAAAAGAACGGACAATAATCTGAAATAAGTAAAAACTTAATTTTGTTTCTGTTGCACAGTATAAAAAAAGTAAAAAAAAACAGTGCTCTCGTTTTTTAGGTATAATATTTACAAGACAAAACTAGAAATGTTATTGAATTAAATTAGAATGTTCTGCAAAGTTCGTTCTTTAGCCGAGCGATTAATCTTTCATCTCAATTATGAAATTGTATCTTTTTTAAACTTTGTTTGATGTCAATTGCTCGCTAAAGACACTAATCTGAAGAGGTATAATGAGAAAGAATAGTTAATTATTATCAACAATTATCAAAAATTAATTTGAAAACTCGATTCACAAACATTCTGGAAATTTCCGATGAACCATCTTCTCTGAAAACTTCTTCACAGATATTGTTCTTTTTTAAATGTTAAAGAAATTCAAAAGGTTTGATCTAGAGAGAAAGGGGGTCACATTATGTTGAAATTAGTTGATAATTTTTTATTTCATCACTCTGTATTTGCCAGAAGAAACTACCTCTTTTTCTTCTTCTGATCACTTGTTGAAAAAATGAAGATTATTGCTTGGAACAATCATATTGAGATTGCCACTTTTTTAATACTTTTTGTTTTATCTGCGTTTTTCTATTAATTTATGTTTCTAGTCATCCACAGAAGATGAGAATAAGCAATTACCAACTTTTATTTTGTGTTGTTTAAATAGACTAAAATCTCTTAGGTGGCGATTTCTTAATACACTTGAGTGCAAAAAAGCAAAAACAAAATTGTCAAATTTTTTAGAGATTTACATAGTGTGAAAAAAGTTGTTCCCAAATAGGTTAGAAAACTATCAAAAGAAATGTCTTATTTGGTGGTCTTGACAGTGCAGTGTCAAAGGTAGTCAGTGTTAAAAACGAAATGGAGAAATGGAAGAAAAACATGGAAAAACTTGATAGAAATTTGGAAGATGCCTGACAATTATGAAATTGTCAATTGTGACAAAGACAACGTCAAAAAACTGGCACATTATAAAAAAAAATTTTGCGTTTTTTTGCATTCAAGTGTATTTTTCAATAATTTTTATCCTGTTTTATTTTGTTCTGGGAAAAAGCTCTTTTAAATTATCCAATCACAGATATTTCTTCGAATTTGCTTAAAATGATGTTTCGTGTATTTTGTGACCAAAAACATTCTAATCATTTTTTTGTCAGTGTCAAAACAGTGGCGTCAGTGAATATAAATAATAATCATTACTTATTCAAAAATAAGCAGATTTGTTGCTGATTTGCGACGAAATGTTTCAAAATGATTTTGCCGCTGTGTTAGATCTCAGCAATCGTTGATCTTATTCCAGCGGATTTCAAATTTACGAAAGAAAACAGAGAAATTTGGAAAAGACAATAAACGAATTCGATTTCTGAAGAAATTTTGAACTAGATTAACAAAATTAACATTAAGGTATAAGTGGCTGTTTTTAATCAGATAACGGCTGATTTGGTTCAAAATCTTAAAATATTTGTTATCAATAAATCTATTAGAGCTAAATTTGGTTTAATTATTGTTAGTTTTTTTATTGTGAAATATTTCAAATTAATGTTTTTATTTCTTACACGTAAATTTTGCCCACCCATTTGAGTCGTCCCTGATGCTCCCATCTTTCAACATTAATAATTGTTAAAGTTTATATACAGTATGTCCCCAGAATGAGTTTACAAGTTTCCAAAAAGAGAAAACATTTTTTGCTTTAAAGGTTAATTTTTCTCTTAATTTTGGATATATATAAAAAAAAATCTGCTTTTTAAATGACATCATATTGGCGGTTTTATTTTTTAACAACGATCTTATTACTTGATTCCATATTTTTCATTGATCACATTCAAAAAGTTGTAACTTGCAAATTTAATCATTTAAAAAAATACGTTTCATCGTTAACAGTTTTGCTTGAAGGAAGAATTCCTCATTTTGGTCTATTTACATAACACCTTGTAGATATAAGAAAACAAATGCTTCGTACATTTCTGTTTCGTTTAGCTTAGTGTTTGTTCTTATTTTTCGCATTAATTTTATTTTACTTAAACGTTTTTTTGCTTTCACAAAAGAAAACGAAGTTCATCATAATAATACAACACTATTCCTTATCGTTAAAATCATAAATTGATTCAAAGTTTTAGTTGAAGTTTGAATCGCATGAGATTGTAATCTTGTCTTTATCTAAAAAATATCTTGAAGACAGGTCGAAAATCATTTTTTTCTTGATTTGTAGTTCCACATGATATAAGTCGCTTCTCGTCAAGAAAGTCGCAACCATCCTGTCCATAATTTATGTGTGTAATACAAGTGTACATTCAAAAATCGCGATGAATTTCAAATCGTTCTCGACAAGATATCGACATTGATATTGACAAGCGGCTGACAACTGTTAGACACGTTATCTTGCGATCATACTAATATGTGCAATTGTTTGAAAGAAAAGTTTAAAGAGTGCAATCGGGGTATTATGGACACCTGCATTCACGGGGTGGTCATAAATTGAGTCCGGAATCCTCCGGCTGACCGATCACGTTCCAGTAAACTAGACACAACAAAACCGATGTCGAGAGTAGCGCAGCTGCGTCATTATTTCGAAAGGAGGCATCAATTCCCGGGGTAAAATCACGTAATCGTCAAGCTGATGTCTTGATATTCGTGTTCGATTGTGTGTAGTCGGTGCCATGTCGTTGTTTTATGGCTTGTATGCGAGCTCGTAATAACCGAAGTAAACAAATTCGTGTGTGTATACACACATGGAGAACAATATTGTAGTATTATTTTATTACGGTGGCTATAACACTGACCCAGAACAATACATTGCGGTCGTAATAATAGACTTATTACGATCGCACCAAGGGCCATTAAAGTTGGACTATGGTGACGCGCGCACTAAAGCCAATAATGAAATTCATGCATATAAAGTTAGGTCTTTATCGTAGTCTGGTATCGAGAAGGCGTGCCGTCCACTCATTGTCACCGGGCATACCTGAATAATACGACACTATCTCTGCATTGCAAGCGAAAAAAAACAACCTGTATGCACCTATGCGCAACTATCCGACTCGAAAATCACCACACATGAGACGCCAACGAAGAAGAATCTAAACAACAAATGGTTTTCTTCATTTTTTTCCTTTTGGTGCTCCTGGAAAGTAAATCCAAATCTTCAACAGTATTTTTTACATAGGTTCATTTGAATACACTAAACGGTTTTGGAGTTGAAAAGTGATCTGCGCAGAAATAGTGTAAACGAGAAAAAAATGTTATTCAACAATAATATTGGTACAAGGTTTGATAGTCATTGGAATTATTTCTTTGTTAAGATAAAATTGTGTTGTTGCATCAAATAAGAAAACTGTATCCTCGGAAACGAAAGAAAAAAGTCACTTCATAGTTTGACTCTGTCATTATTTGATTTATTTTTCCTTGACTTTTTTTCCATATTTATGGACATGGATCGCAAAAATTAAAATATAGTAGTAGTAATTGGTTGTTGTGATTATGAAGTACACTTGAGTGCAAAAAAACGCAAATTGTTTTTTTATAATGTAATTTGGTTTGTTATTATGTGCCAGTTTTTTGACGTTGTCTTTGTCACAATTCCCAATTTCATAATTGTCAGGCATCTTCCAAACTTCTATCAAGTTTTTCCATGTTTTACCATTTTTCTATTTCGGTTTTAATACTGCACTGTCAAGACCACCAAATAAGACATTTCTTTTGATAGTGTTCTAACCTATTTGGGAACAACCTTTTTCCCACCACGTAAATTTCTGAAAAATTTGACAATTTTGTTTTTGACAATTTGCCTTTTTATTGCACTCAAGTGTACAAAATAATGGCACTAAACGTCATTGTTGCACTCGAAGCAGCAGTTCTCAAAGAAATAATACAACGCTCTAAGCTAAGCCATAACCCCTTTATTTTTAAAGATATGATAATACTTCTTGGAACAAAGTTAAACACTTTGTTGTCATCTATTGTTTGGCATAGATAATCAATCAATGCTACTTCCTGTTTCATCGAAAGCTTTTTTTAATGTAACACCCTGTATATTTTATTATTTTTGGATTTCTCATTAAATTGTCTTTCAACAAGCTCACTTACTATTATTTATGACTAAGTTTTGATTTTAGGCAATTTGAAAATGAAATTAAATAAAATAAGTTGTGGCAACAATACAAAATTTTTATTCATTTTATCTAAGACAAAAAAAAAGTAATGAAATTGTGTCTCGGGGCGTTTTTGATAATAAAATAAATTACTTATTTTCATAACGTGAAGTTATATTTTATTTTTTCTACTGTGGACATCATCTCCTTTAAATTTCAACATAAAGACCGTAAACATCTTGTATTAAACAGAGTAATTCATGTACAGGGTGAATTGAATAGTTACTGTACTGAAATTTGAAGAGGTAATAGTAGAGGACAAAAATGCAAAAACAACTCAATTTGCCTTATAAACGTCACCAACAAAATTGTAAATAAATATAATCCCCGAGGTTAACTTTTCAAAATCTGTTACATTGTTTAAAAAAAAGGGTTGAAAGCTAAAACAGCCACAGAAAAAAGTGTCCTTATGCTAAAAAAATACTAGAGGTTTTGCAACAATTTTTTGATAACTCCGAATTTTATTACCTCAAATGTCACCGACTTTGTAAACTTTGGAATAAAGTACACGAAAGTACTCCATCTCAGAAACTAGACAGGGTGTGTCAAAACTTGCGCCCCAAAGAAAAATTTCAAGTAAGATAAGATACCAAGAACATGGAAATATTTGTCAAAAAATTTTGACGTTTGACATTTTTTTATGTCTGTTTAATGATACTGATGATCTTGTATATGTTTTTAATAAATATTTAGTAAAGGTACAAGAATTTTGCCAATAAAAGCCACAAATAACATATTAAACAGAGTTACATTTAGAATACAGCTTTCTTGTTTTCTCTTCTAATAGCCCGTAGTAAAAAAGCTTGGAAAATTATTTTTCTAACAGAAATAAATAGAGTCTCATAACATCGAAATTTTTATATATAGAGTTTTTTTTAACATTTTTTCTATGTTCTTGGTATCTTACTTAACATTTTTTTTCTGGGGCGCGAGTTCTGGCGCAGCCTGTATAAACATTCGTATAAGGCAAGATGAATTATTTTGACTTTTTCACGTCTTAAAGTTTCTGTACAAGTCTTAAAATCACACTATACCCATTGTATCTAAAAAAATAGAAATGATCCTAGCTTTTTAATATTTTCAACAACAAAAATTGTTAAGATATTTGTAGTTAATGATTAGTGTTTTTTGAAATATTATGAATACTCCTCTACCATTGATGAATTATTTTTATAATATCTTCTGAATCATAACTGTTATACATCTTGATCAAGCTTAGCTCGTACTTTTCTCAGATAAATGTTAAGAGATTATCAATCCCTCTTTTCGAACACCGCCAATTTATGTATAGAGGAGGATCTTTAAACCTACGCTAAGACCATAAAACTAATGTCACTTCCCCCGAAATCTCCGTCTTTTATGACTAATTACGCGGGCTTAGCGGGGCTATAACGTGATCAATCTGCGAAACAGCTTCATAAAGCACAGACCGCACACTCGGTCCGGACTGTTATTATGATTGGGTTTAATCGAAACTGGGCTCCGGACCGATTTATCTGAAGAACTGAGTAGGCGGCGGATATATGCAATGTACTGCTCTCAAAAGACTACTTAAATGGAAATTGGAAAATTGGGCGCGTTTTTGAGATATCATTTTGAAACGACATGTGGTCCTCTGAAAAGGGATTAAAGCATTAGAATGATATTGTGGGTGAACCACTGCTATTAGTTAAATTTTTTCGCTTCTTTACTGAATGTTTTGCTAATACTGTCACTAAACAGGTATTAAGTCACGTGTATACATACAATAAATTTTCTTGTAATTACCAGTTTTAATCTACCGAGTTCCAAGCTCATAATTCTTGATTCTGATTTGTATTTCCTCATAGCTATGTTTCTATCACTACTATAAACAACAGTGAGCTTAAGACTCATTTATGTTTTATCGTCTTTATTGTTTACTCTGGTTTGTGTTTTCCTTTTGGTTGTTGCTTCCTTCGTTCATTAACTGGAAATTGAATTGTGGTATAAAGAAGAAAGTTGAGTAAAAAATCGTGTTTGGTCAACATTTAAAGAATGTTGAGCTTTAGAGTTGGAAGGAAGTCTGGTTTGGTGCCAAGTTAGTTCTATAACTATAAATATCGCCCAGTTGCAGTTGAGTAACTTCTTCCCCACACACATATCGACTAGATAAACAAGTGTGAGAATGTGAAAAACTCTTTCGCAACATCAATTCGTTGTCGGTTGTCCTACGCGTTTCATCTTCGAATTATTGTCTTTCCATAGCATCACGATCTCTAAACTAGCCTAGTGTGCCGTGGGCTCGTTTTGCATACTTGCATAAGTTAATGAGGCAGCTTGTTTGCGCATGTTGGCCGATGCACCAAGGCTGCGGACACGTGTCCGCGTCCGTAGTTAAGCGCGTAAGTTAGTGGCTGACCTGCGAATAAATTGTTATGTTCATTATGGTCGTCGTGTCTTACTTGCTCGAATGTTAAGAGTCGTCTCTTCTGGTACGACTTATTGACCGGTGTCGGAGTGCCTCTCTGCCCGATGGGAACAGATTTGAACGCTTATCTCCTTCTCAACATCTTAAATATATCTGCACTTGTGTTTTGCCCGCGCGCTTACATGCTTCTAGAAAAGCGATACATATTATAAATGCCTTGTACACCCCGGGTCGCGCCCGCTTTATTATGCCTCGAGATCCACTCTTAACATAACACCGACCCCACTATTTTTCTCAAACGAAAGAGAAACTCCTGATCCGACATAATGTCTTAAATCGCACCAGCAATCACACACTCTTACAGCAAAAAAATTGGTTACAATTTTAAACCAGGGTGAACCTGACCGAAAATGCTTTTTTCGGGTTAGCTCATAGAGAATGTTCAAATTTTTCTAACCGTTGACTCTACTAATCCCAGCATACAGTGTCGCCAGAAAAGTATGGAGTTCTGGTTAATTTAATCCAGTTTCTACTAAACCAAAATTCGAAAGAGTGAAATGATTGAAATTTTGGTTAAGATTTAATAAGTGTTTACTAAAATACCGAGCGTTAACAGTATAAGGAAAAATAAACTAGCAAGAAGTACAATAACGTGTAATTTTGTGGGGGGTCTGAAGGGAAATTACAAACAAGCTACAAGAATCGTTTTTACGCTTAATAAAACACACTATTCTTTCTTCAAACTTCGCAAAATGATTAAACCTTTTCCTTTGTACTGTTTTTTATTAATTTTTGAAAATAAACGGCACCTATAATATGCAGCGTGTCCCCAAGGGACTGTAACATCATTAGAGTTCTTTTGGAACTAGGTTTTAGGTATTCTTAAAATCTCTCTTAATTTAATTAAAATTAAATTAAATGGTGTACCAACTATACTTAGGTGGATACAGGATGCGCCAGAACTCGCGTCCCAGAGAAAAATGCCATTTGAGGGAAGATACCAGGCAAATTAAAAATTCTCTCTGTCAAAAAAATTGAACATTTATTTTTTGACATTTGATTTTTTTATGTCTGTTTAATGATACAGATGATCTTGTATATGTTTTTTATAATTATTTAGTAAAGGAACAAAAATTTTGCCAATAAAAGCCACAAACAACATTACACAAAGTTACAATTTAGCTTTGTTGTTTCCTCTTCTAATAGCCTGTAGCAAAAACACTTGGAAACTTTTTTTCCAACAGAAATAAATAGAGTCAAGTTTTTCTACGTTCCTGGTATCCCACCTTTTTTTCTGGGGCGCAAGTTCTGGAGCATCCTGTATAATTCTTCAAGAATGCAAATTTAATATTATAACGTTTTATTAATTAGAAAAGTAATTTTATATTTTGTTAGTAAAACACGTTTTTGCAACACTTACCTCTTATATTGCCGTTAAAATACGCCTCATCTATAGAGTACGTCGTCAATAGCAAGGTATCTTATGAGTCAGTAAAATACGCTGATGCGTTTTTGTCAATTTTAACATTATTTTGACTTTATAATAATTTCTGAATTTAGTAAAATTTCTGATTCAATATTAGTGTTGCAAAAAATCTTAAAGACAACACGAGTTTTATAGTTTAAAAACACGCATACAAATTATTAAATAATAAATAAAATCCTTAAAGTAATTGGTAAAACGTGGAAAAACTCTAGCCAGATGGCGTAGAAAAAAGTTTTGAAAAAAGCGACTTAATTTTTTTTTTCATTTTCAAGATCTGTTAACATACATACATACAGGGACATTTTAATTTAAACTCTGAACATAGCTCTATTTAATTAAAAAAAACACAGATCAATTCATTGCTGTCATTCAATGAATCTCAGTGTGTCTACAATTTCAGAGCAACGAAATAAAAATTGCTTTGTTTAAATGAAGATGATGACAAAACAAATAGAAATATTACAGGCAGAAACAACGTTACTTCATAGTAAGAAATAAAAATAAAGCTAAAATTTCATTGAAAACAACAATTAAAAAAAATAAAAACATAAATTTTTGCTTGGTCTTACGTTTTTAAGTGATATGGTGTCGCGGGCTTTTGTAAAACCAATTTAATTTTCTAAGGGCCAGTTTCATAATCGAATTAAAAGGACTTTAAAATTAATGTTGGTGTAGAATGTCAAATTTTTTTTGTCCTTTCCACTTTTTTCTTGTCTTTAATCGTATGTGCAACGTTTTCAAAAAAAAGTCAAAAACATAAGGCGAAGCAAATTTTTTTTTTAATTATTGTTTTCGGTAAAATTTTTGCTATAACATCATTTTTTACTGTGAAGTATACTTAATATCCTTCTCTGCTGTTTTGTCATGGTCTTCATTAAAATAAAGCAATTTTTTATTTCGTTGCTCTTAAACTGAACACACGATACTGAGACTTTCTGAGACTTTTTGATCTGTGTTTTTTCAAATTACTGAACAATGAACATAGGGGGGCTATGTTCAGAGTTAAAACAATGTCCCTGTATATTAATATCTAATAAAGAGATGTGATCGAATTGTTTAATTTTTCCGTTTGCTTTTCTTTCTCCTAAATGTAATTTTGCCTAACCCTTTTGTACGTATTTTGTAAAATCTTAACAACTTGTTGCGACCTCAACTTTACTAATATCTAATTATCTAGCCGCAAGAGTTGAAATTACTGAAATGTTTGTTTTATAAAAAAGACAATTTCTTTTTGTTAATTTTTGATAATTTTACTGCGAAAATTACAAGTAAATCGTATACATTTTGATATTTATATTTTATAACAGAAGTGTTTGTGAATTAGAAATTTAAAATGATTTTTCTTTGTTCTTGACAATGGCAGTTTTGTGTTTGCATAGCAGATTTTTTGAAATTTTATTATCTCTGTATTGTTCTTCCACACTATGTATTCAAATGATTTTTCACTTCGCGCGCCTATTCTCGGAAAATTCAGCGACACAATGCCGTGGAGTGTCGACCGCTTGATTTTAATACAATAGTCGTTTGTGGTCTCTAATATGCGCTTTATCCAAAAGGTGAAAATTTTCGTTTTAGAGAAGCAAAGCAGAAGCCATGCCGTCTTGGGCAATTACCGGGAGATCGTCGCAGAGCTCATCATTACGACTACTGTTATTATTATCATTATTATGTGACGATGCGGCCGCTTCAGCCAACCGGTAGCCGTCAAGAGTCGAACGTCCACCAATCCGAACAGACCTGCGACCGGTCGTCCACCGCCTCTTGATGAGAGGCCACCAAAAAATCCAAGCGCGTTTCCCTGGGAACCGCACAATTACACATCGTTCATTCCACCGAATGGTTCCATAACGATGGTTCACTTTTCAGCGAAATTATTGGTCCTTTGAAGTTGGATGCCATATTGCGGCGGCTTCGCTTGGGTTTAGTCAAGCTAAAAGGCGTTTTTTGTGATGACTGATGGCTAAAAATGCTAAAGAAAACAATGGAAGCTTCAACTTCGCGAAATGTTAAGCAGTACCCACATTTAATACCGATTTCTTGACAATTTTTATCCTACCTGAAAAATTACAATTTATTTACATTTCAATTTATTTAATTTTATTCAAAACGGATGTAATCAACGCCTTCCATGTTTCTTCTTAGAAAAGTATGAAATGGTGTTACATAGGGTGTCATGTAAATAGCTAAACATAAATTCTCTTTTCTAAGAGTAAAACTAAAAGTTTTACTACAAAAATATGAAATTTATTTAGTAATCCTATGTATCCCTAAACAAAATGTATGACTATTTGAACCAAATAAGAAGGTATCTTATTGTAAACAATTACCTGTATCGTGGGGAGATTGTTATTTCAATCCAAAAATTTTTTTACAAATCGAAGTAGTTCAGAATTTGCAAAATGTTTGTTTCTTCCATTCTTCCAAATTGCTTTTAGAAAAAATACAGTAAGACAAAGATTATTAAAAAATATTATTAATCACATGCGAGGAAATCCTCACTTCTTTAGTCTTTTTACACCTGCTAAATACAAATTTAAATTTAATTTGGCAGAAAGAGATAAATTACAAAATTTCATAATCAAGTCTGAATAGAAGACTATCAGTCATTTCAGTCATACATTACCTATATTAGTATGTTTTTTTTATAAATAATAAGCTTAAACTTGCCAATGTTAAACTGAGACGACTGTATATCCTTAATTTTTGTGATGAAATTTTTGCGGAATTTTTGTATTGGGCCACACATTTTTCAATCGGTCTCTTGTAATAACTTAAAACATTAAGATTAACATTTTGCTATGAGAGATGAATCCCTAGAAGGGCTCTAAGTTCAAAAATTCAACTATTTTGCTCTCCCAGATTTACTTCGGAAAAGAACTAAACATAAAACTAACATGAACCATAATTTATAGAAGCTGAATTTGTTGCATGAAATTACGAAAAAAAATTGTTCAGTGTAATTTTTGCTCTGTGATACCAATAAGTGCGGAGCATTATTCAACTTCTTACATGCACTTTGTGCACTTTAGTATTTTTTTTATTTTGAATAATAAATTTTAAATACAAAAAAGCTTTTTAGTTGGCTAACAAATACCTATTACACATCTACTTATACTTAAAGAATTAGTATCACATTTTTTTTTAATGTTTAACTATAAGGTGACCAATTTCAGAAAATTCAAAATCGGGACATTATTAAAAACAATTGTAATTGTGTTCCAGAACATAAAATAAAAATATAATGACATAAAAAAACAAAACAAAAATGACCTTAATCTAATAATTAACATAATTATGTATTATTAATTCATTGTTTTGTATTCATTTAATTTTTTTATGTTTGAATTGCTTTGAAAATCCCTTCATTCTCTGCAAACATTTCCAGAACATAAAATAAAAATTAAATAGGTCCTATCAATGTAACTGTAGGTATAGAAATTTAAATAAAATAATAAAAATACCTATAGGATGTAAAATATATTGACATAAAAAACAAAAAAAATGACCTTAATCTAATAATTAACATAATTATGTATTATTAATTCATTGTTTTCTGTTAATTTCATTTTTTTTTATGTTTGAATTGGTTTGAAAGTCCCTTCATCCTCTGCAAACATTTTTTTAATCTACACAAGCTAAATAATATTTTATTGGGTCATTATAAGCGATTTTTAATAGTTTCCATAAGTTGAGTTTTTTCACAATGATCATATTTGAAATGACGTCAAAAAAGAACGTTTTAACTTGAAAAACACTGCTGCAAATGAAAATCTCAAAAACTGCACATTTATAGGTTTATTTATCCTTAAATCGACAAATCAGGACATAACCGTAAAACAGGATAACACAATCAAAACCTAAACATGCCCTGACTAAATCAGGACGGTTGAGCACCTTATTTAACTACAATAATAGTAATTATGTAGTTTTACCTTTTAATTTTATGCGTTCTGTATAGTTATCTATTATTTTCGATGATTAAATTTCGAAACGGCAAAATTAAAATTTGTCAAACTTTTGAAACTTTTTTTTATTAGCTCGAAAATGGCTTTTAGCGTTACCAAAAATTTGTCACAAGTTTGAAACTCCCTTCTTTTTTTAGCAGAAAAATTATATATTTTTTTGGTTTTCTAGAAAAAATTCTTGAAAAAATGCGAAAAACGATCTTTATTTTTGCCAGATTTACTATTATTCTTCAGTGTTTGTTGTCTACGCTGATTGAAGTCTGCCCCGGAAGCTGTTTTTAAACATAAAACGTTCGTCACATGAAAACCTCCAAACTTTGTTCCAGTCACAATTTGTTGTGGTTGATACTGATTGCCGATATCCTGTGAGTATCCTTGCGGTCGTCGATGATTATTTGTGAGTGTCTGTACATAACCGCAATCAATAATCGAAATTATTCAAGAGAATCCAATAGCCGCTTTCGGCCCGGAAGGAAAAACCGCAGACGATTTTTTTAATATAGTACGAGAGAAAATTGTTCATCCGCAAGTCGGATCGTAATAGAAACACGAGATTTTATATTAACAATAAACAAATTGGAGTTGGGCGAGCAGAAGCGGAAAAAATCGATTAATTTTTTAAAGAACGCGATGACGGCCGTCACACGCAGGAATTTAACACAGGAAGAAGATTCACATAAGAATTGAATTAATTTCGTACTTGTTATTCAATCGTCAAGTATTTAGTTTAATTTATGAGCCATTGTTTATAGTAGACGAGTGGAGAAAAAATTTCGGCTTTCTCGTGGATTGAATGAGGTTAGAAAGGATAGTGTTTCTGGTGTTACAATAAAGGTCGTGTAATATCTCATATTATACCCAAGTGGCTTCATTAGAAAAAATCTCGGTTAAGGCCGTTCTTGACTATTGTTTACCAGCATTTGTGATCTAGATAGTTCGGTGTATCGATTCTAATAAATTTATTTATAAAGAGAAAGGGACTTTGTATGATATATGGAGTCTCATAATCCGTGATTAAGCCACGCTTATAAATAATAGGAAATGCAACGTATTATTTATGGTGTTAACTTGGCGGATGATTGATTTAATGTTGCGTTTGTTGTAATTGTCTTGTCGAACCAACTCATATAACTATATTACCGATTAATTTTATTAATTCTAACGGTCCTTTCGTTGAATTATGAATAGAAAAATGGCGGATATCCCCGCGTAATTATCAAATTTGAGTCCTAATTGATAATTATAGACTAATTACATCCCGAAATTTGCTGCTTCCTCCCTCTCCCTTAACCTAAACCGGCAGTTTGGTAAGTGCGCCATTACGCAATTACACACGGATTTATCAGAAAAAGTGGTGAAATCGTAAATTGAGTAAATGACCGATAATTACCCCTGAGAGGGCCTACCGGGACCCAATTAGCGTCGCCTCTAATGCTGCTGAATCATCGGCTTTTAATGGTTTCGACACGTTGGTTGTCTTATCGTTTCTATCGATTTTTTTCAAAAAAACTCTGAGACATTTGTCAAGCGAGAAAGTCTAGTGTGTGTTATTTCGCATTAGGGCGACGTAGGATGGAGAGAGTCCGCCGATCGATTCGGTTGCATAATTTGAAACGATAAAACCGATGCATTGAATGCAACAACTCCCATTGCAACTTTCCCATGCACCTGCCGGCCAAGGACCGACCGATGGCTGTGTTGTGTACAGTGGAAGAGATGAAGGTGCGGGCTGCACCCTGTTCTCATTAGAGAGGTGCTTCGATAACGGGGAAAAAATCGGTTTCGTCATTTTTCTGGTTCCGAAGTAAAAGGATACACTGATGAATGGGTCGAGATAAAGACGAAATGTTTCCCAACTTATGACATTCACTAACTATTTTCTGTTTTTAAACCAAGTTGCAAATACAATACGTAAAAGTGTAATCTCTGAATTTTAATTTCATTCAAAAGAACTCACTTAAATAACATTTTTGAAACCAAGGAGTTAGTGAATTATTTAGTACTAATTCTTCCAGTCACTCAGTCAGCCATCAACATTGTTCAGTTACAAATCTAACAAATCTGGCAAAAAATTTGGAGGAAGTCGTATGAGTTGAATTTATTTTTTTAATTTAAATATTTTTGATTTATAATACACATATGTTCGATGACAATTATTTTTTTAAATCTTTCTGTTTTTTTTTTTGTTTTTTATTTTGGAAACATACAGGGTGATTCAAAAGTATTGGACCATCTCTTGGGGGGTGATAAAGGACTTCTATCTGAGTTAAAAATTCCCATGAAATAAATTGTTTAAGCTTTTTTCACAAGCTTTTCACATAGCTTTTCAAAGATTAGATTTTGGATTAAGTTTTTTGCAATTCCGATTATGTAATCTTGAATTTATTAGCGGAAACGGCAGATCTTGTAAGACTGAGCAGATACCTCTTGAAAAAATCACAGTTTAACAAACTGACAAATTTAACAATAAATTACATCTTACAACATCGGGAAAAAAACTGCCTACCTGATAATATACAAACATTAAAAGTTTAATTAAAAAAAAAAAATCTTGAGACAAAAACCTAATTCATTTTTATGCTCAGCTAAAAGTCTTCTAGCACCATTCGAGAGTTGGACCGACATTTTTTTGAATCACCTTGTATAAGCAGCAAAATTTAATTGTCTTAACCAAATTCTTAATAACAATCATATCTTGTTAAAATGTTAAAAAACACTTTGAGACATTTTATAGTTTACCATAAATTTAGACTCAACTTTCATGCTCCTAAATCCCCCCTCACTTTGAACTATTTTCGTCTGATTTTTCGGGAATCACATGTGTTGAGAAATGTAAAATATAGTTGAAATAAAAGTTGAGGTAGTTTAACGCACATAATCGTTATTTTTACGAAAATATACAAGGTGTGTCAGAACTCGCGCCCCAGAAAAAAGTTCAAGTAAGATAAGATACCAGGAACATGGGAAAAATGTTTAAAAAATTCTATTTGTCAAAAAATTTTGACATTTATTTTTTGGCTTTGACATTTTTTTATGTCTATTTAACTTGTAAATGTTTTTTATAATTATTTAGTAAAGTCAAAAACAAATTTTGCTAATAAAATCTACAAATAACATTAAACAGAGTTACAGCTTTCTTGTTTCCTCTTCTAATAGTCTAAAAACTTGGGAAATTATTTTTCCAACAGAAATAAATAAAGTCAAAGTGCAAAATTTAAACTCTTATAACTCCAAAATTTTTATAGATGTTTTTTTAACATTTTTTTTATGTTCCTGGTGTCTCACCTTGCATTTTCTGGTGCGTTTTTGGAAACAAGGCGATATAATACATTTTTTGCATTAGCATTTTTAGCTCATTAGAAAAGACTGGCGTTTTCCTTATGTCCTTTTTTATCTTTATATCGTTTACAGTAGTCAGTTACCGATAATTTCAATGCATTTTAGTGCAATTCCAACTGCTTTTAGTGGGTACTTATAGTTGGAAATAATTCTGCAGCTTTTAAATTTAAACTGTCTCAGATGACTCCTTTCAATTTTATTGGTTCTCTTTACTACCCAAGTGTGGTTTTAATTTTTTGTACTTATTTTTTATTTGTGCACCAGAAATAAATTCAAAAACATCTTAATTTATCATTTCACATTTCTAAACTATTTTCCTTGACATATGCCTTGCAAAAGTTTATAACATTGTCTGCAATAATAATTTGTGTTTTAGTTTTTTGAATTTTTAGTGAACCTATAAACTATTACAAAATAGATAACCTCGAGATGTTAAACAACTACTCGTGTGAGTGCTTAGCGCTGATGAATTTTGACAGCTGAAGTTTATTGTTCACGATAATTAATTTCAAATGTACCAATTATTAATATTAAAATACAACGTTAGAGATTAGATCTCGATACCGCAATTTGCATGTAGTTAATATTTAATTTATTTAACACGATTTTTTGAGAATTGATGATTAATAATATGGAGCCGGTTCAGATATATCCATTTCCCCAACCGGAAATGTTCCATTAAAAATTCTGTTGTTTTTTCAGTCTTTCCTGAAAAAAATGAGTGTTCTAAAATTATATATCTATTCGTAGGTAGAAATGCAACGACAAAGAAAATTGCTCATTATATGCCATAAACACGCGGCATTTGTCTGAAAAAGCGTTCTAAGTAGTAATTTGGCCTAAGCTGGGTTGCTATTAAGTTGGTTTTTCTATTGTCAATGACCGCCGGCGTGGATCATTAGGGTCGTCAAGAGTTACCCTCAGCAGTGACAAAAGCGATCGGATGGGCGAAGCCCAATCGGCATTCCGCACATTTCCAGTGTTGTAAACGGTCGCAACATTTCTCATTTGCGTAACTAGGAGTAATTACTGTTTACGTAAGGCATCCAGAAGTGTGTGCATTGGAAGCAGCGACACACAAATACCCACTCGCGATAGCCTCGTTTATAAACCACATTCACCTCGTTAATTGCCTTTTGCACAATAACGTTAATCCGATGATGGGCCGCGGCGAAAATCGTTGTTTTTGTCTACCGACAGAATTAGCACTCGAGTGTTAATACTCCGAGGCAGCTGGGAGTGCATTTAAAAGCTGTAAAACGTCTTTACACGTCTATAAACTAAACGAAAAAACCGACTCCAAGTTAGTTGTCTCTGGACTTTGACGCTAACGTTTGAAAAATTTTTAGACATTTTTTTCTCAAAATCGAATTTGTTCAATGCGAAAAAATCAAACAACTTGATTTACGCTACGATGGAGAAAAGGGAAAAAAGGTCGTTGACAACATTCCACTGATGTTCATTGCTGTTTCTTTGGCTTTTATGAGACGATAAGAGAATAACAATACTCAGAAATCCTAGCCTTTACTCAGCCTAACCCATATTTATACATTTTGCAAGCTGCAATTAACAATTGTGAAATTTTGCTTCCTGGCTGACCTGAAATTTTAAATGTCTTGGGAATTTTCTCGACTAGAAACTCGACTTTTTGCTTTGCCACAAATATGCATAACAATATCTCTATATTCGAAACACGTTTCCTTCACGTGGTTTTCTATCAGATGTGTTATAAAATCCACGTTTTACAAGTACACTGGCCGCCAAATTAACCGGACAACTAAAATTTTGCGATTTTTCACATTGAAATATTTTTGTTATTCTTTGTCGCATTTCGACGAATTTTTGTTTGGCTTAAAGAAAAACTTTGTAGATCATTGTAATTTAATTCAATAACATGTCTAGTTTTGTCATACTCAATAGACGAAGGCACTTTTTTTTTTTAATTATGTTTACACTGAGCTGTGGTGTGTGTCAGAGACAAACTTAAGTTTTTACTGATTTCAGATTATTGGCCCTGAGTAATTCCATGCCAAAACGAACACTTTTAAAACTCATTGTTTCTGATTTTCGTAAATTTGAGATGTGTTATAGAACATGTAAAAATAAGTAACACGTATTCCACCGTTTTTTATTTTTTCAATGTATGTTGAAAAAACAGGGATATACAAAATTAAGTACCTCGTAACAAAAAGAATTTTTATCTAAGGAACAAATCAACACATTGAAACGATTTTTTTTTAATAATAGATATAAGTAGGTACACTATGGACGTGATAATACATGTATTCTAAAAATTTGTTACTAACAAATAATTTAAAAGTATATTGTTTAAACAAATAAATAAACAATTAGGCAGGTTTTTAAAATTCTCAAAAAATTTATGTAAATATTTTTACTATATCTTCACATAAGTTTCAAGACGGACATTTTAAAAATGGCTGAAAAAAATGATCCCCTATAAGATCGCCTGAAAGTAGCATTTCCTTGGAAATTAAATAGAAAAATTACCAATTACCGTCACTAATAAACTATTGTATAGAAAACACCTAATTTGCAATAACTTATTTACATTTATTTTTCAAAAAATTTCAATTATAAATACAAATTCCTTGGTAATTTTTCTATTTAATTTCGTAGGAAACGCTACTTTCAGGCGATCTTAGAGGATCATGCACTATATGCAGCGCTCTCAAAAAAAAATTTTTCAGCCATTTTTAAAACGTCCGTCTTGAAACTTATGTGAAGACAGTTAAAATATGAAAGTTTTTACATCAATTTTTGAGAATTTTAAAAACCTGCGTAATTGTTTATTTTTTTGTTTAAACAATAAACACATGTGTTCTCACGTCCGTAATGTACCTATTTATATCTATTATTAAGAAAAAATCGTTTCAATATGTTGATTTGTTCTTTAGATAAAAATTCTTTTTGCTCCGAGATACTTAATTTTGTACATCCCTGTTTTTTCAACATACATTGAAAAAATAAAAAACAATGACACAAACTTTTACACGTTCTACTTCCGCTTCTTTTCTAAATTATGTAACACATTTTCCATAATTTTAATTCTCGTGACATGAGATATAAACCTTCAAAAAAAAGCATTAAATTTCCGATTTCAATGAATGTTTGTATTAAGTAGGCCAAATGTGCCAAAACGTCTAAATAGGCACATGGAAGCTTCCAATAATTAACTGTTTTACTTGTTGTAATTCTTCCAAGTTTTTCAGATTTTTTGTGTTCAAAGACGTAATTGTGCTCTTTTGGTGACATAAGCAATAATTTTCGGTTTAACTACCTTTTTATGTAGCTTACTTTCTGAACGAATATTTAGTAACATTAGAAAAGCAACGTCTTTTTCGATGCTTTGTATCTCTGGAGCACCAGAAGATAAAATTTTGAAATAAATTGGTCTCATTCAGAAAAGTACGGGCAATAATGTGAAATAAGTAAAAACTTAATTTTGTCTCTGTTGCACACTACAGCTCAGTATAAAGTAAAAAAAAAACGGTGCTCTCGGTATAACATTTAAGACAAAACTAGAATTGTTATTGAATTAATTTACAACATTCTGCAAAGTTTGTTCTTTAAGTTGAACAAAAATTTGTCGAAATCCGACAAAAAATAACAAAAATATTGTAATGTGAAAAATAGCAAAATTTTAGTCCGGTTAATTTTGCCGGAGCAATGCCTTGTTAAAACTTGAAGCGTCACTTTTGCTTTTAAACTTAACAGTACTGCATGGAAATTGAAACCTTAGTGTTCTCACTAAACGTCGAGTAAAATCCTTAGTTTACTTTCCGAGATTTCAAGTGTCGATGAGCGTCTGGATTTTTCACGTTGAGTTTGGAAGGAACAAAGGCCCGTCGTCTGAAAGATCCGTTTCCGTGGAGAGGCAACGTTGAACCGTGACCTCTTGTGTGCACGTTGAAGGGTCGCTTATCTGTCAGATTATATCAATATTTCGGAGCGAAAGAGTCGGACGTGGGCCGCGTATCTCCTCGACAATAAGAGAGACTCTGTCCGAGAGTTGAATACAAATTCGCTCATTTCACCGGGAAATGCCGGATGACTTTTCAGCGGTCCACAGAAACAAGTCAGGTACGCAAGAATTGACACTAATTGAAGAAGTCGAGTCTCGGCGATTCACGGCACAACTTGCAAGATGCAAACAAATCTAAATACTCGTCAACGTCTCTTTACGAGAAAAATTTCAACACTACAATTACACAGTGTTTAATAGTTACTGCCTATCATAATAACATGGTTGTGCCTTTCGCGTCCGTATCAGAAGACATTTTGTTTGTTTTTCATTCCAGCAAGTCGGTTTCGTTCAAATGATCACGTAGAAGAGGCGTGTACCAACTGGGTATTGTCGCATTAAATTTTAAAATTTCACGTGCATTGTAATGTGATGTCATCTCCTTTGTTACACGCCACTCCGTTTCTCGTCAATTTCGCCTTTGTTTATATTTATGCTAATATATCGGACTTACCAACGACGTTATTACAATGAGAATGCTAACGAGCGACTTCGTACGTGGACATTTCTTCTATTGTTCCAACTCAAAAACCTTGAAATATCGACGCCATGCCACCGCAAAATTACCAAACCCAAATTTGCACATTTAAATCATTGCATACACCAAAACAAAAATCGGTGTTTTTAGCATGTTACTTTAACATACACTACTCCAAAAAATTAAAAGAACAACAATTTTTCCTAAATTTTTTGGGGATTTGTAGAGGCTGTAATTCATCTATAAAAATTGTCGTATGTAGATTTTAAAAAAACCATTTGGAAGTTTTGAGTTTCTAGTTTTGAGATCTTTTGTCAATTTTTTTTTTTTTTTTTGAAAATGGATACCACACAATCCTAAGTAATATCGTGAAAGAAAATCTAAATTTTCTTAGTTTTGTTTTTGGTCCACGGAAGGTCGGGATTTGTTTTTAGTAAAGCATCTTTGTTGTCTTGATCTTCATCAAAATGAAACAAACCTTTTTCTTTTCGACCTCTCTTCACAATTTTGTATTAGTTATTAGTATCATAAAAATAAAAAAAATAAACAAGCAATTTTTTTTTGAAAATTTGAAAAAACATTGAAGAAACAATAGGTACTGCTTATTTTTGAAAAAAAAAAATTAAACAATGTATTAGATTTTTTTAAATTTGTAAAAAAATTCAAGAAACAATAGATATTGATTAATCTTTGAAAAAAATCTAAATTTGATTTTTATTTTTTTGGATCATTTTTTTAAATTAAAATAATGCGAAATTGTAAACAAAAGTTGAAAAAAACCGTTTTTTCTTATTGTGACAAAGAGTAGACAATGTTCAGACACAATAAGTACAATTCTTCCTTTAATTCTTTTGTAAAACTTTGACTAATCGATCCGATCAATCGATTTAAAAATTTACAGGCTTATGAGGGGTACATTAAGCTGTAAAATATTAGTCAAAACATTAGTCTCCCCATCAATATTAGTGAATTTAGTCTCTTGTCTTTAAATCCATGTTGAGGGTGAATTTTTTTTTTTCTAAAAGTCATAAAAGAGTCTTACGAGACATTTATTCCAGTTTTTGACACTACCCTTCAATTCTCTGTGTAGTCATTGATTGTTGAGGTATCAATGATCAAAGACAAAAGGATCTTTTTTCATATAAAGTCAAATATCTCAGCCACAAATTGACGTAAAGAGAATATGAAACAAGCATACTAAAGTATTTAAAGTTGAACAAACATGCTATCCCACCTATGCATTGACTAACTAAAAAAATCCCACACGTCCGTACATCAAAAGCAAAAACAAAAATATTTGGAATTTTTTTTTCTCGCGCTATTACTTATTATTATACATGATAACCGTAGCACAAAAAAATTTGCCAAAACATCTCAAAACTAGAAACTTACAGCTTCAATATGTTTTTTCGATGAGTTACAGCCTTTCAAAAATCACCAAAACATTTAAGAATTTTAATTTTTATTTTTTGGTATTAAGAACAAATAGGGTAAAAATCGCACAAAATCAATCATTTCTTAACGAAAATCTTGCAATAGTATTATAATTATTATAATAAAATTTGAGACATTTCAAATCGAAAATTGTTGACCTAATATTGGTTTTAAGCAGTCATAAACTGTTGTACAACCCAGAATAAAAATTAGTTTTACAAATCAAGTGAGTTTCTAGAAAAGGAACTCACCGATTCACTGAAAGATATTTAACAAATTGGAGGTAGTTATATTTCTATATGACTTTCATTAAATTTTACAACAATTTAAGTGAGCTTAATTAAACGTTTATTTCTATTATTTATGTGTCGCAATAGTTTGCCTCATTGTACACATAACTCAAGCAAACTGGTGCTAGTGCAAATTAATAACAATGTATTTCTCTGTTTTATAAAGCAAAGAAATTTTCAGGAAAAAAATTTTAGACGTGAAGAATATTTCTTCGTTTTAAGCCCACAGCTTCTCACACGTATCAATGACGGAGTAAATATTCCGGTAAGCCCGGACTGGATCCGATTACAAATCGTCGAAACAGCGTTCGAAAAGCGTTGGTTTGTGAAATTGGCAGGGGCGAGAAGGCCCTCCACCCGTATCCATTTGGTCCGGTTTCTGGAAAATATTGCAGTCAGGCAAAACATTCAATTTAATGGTGTGGTAAAAATGCGAAAAACATAAAACATTAATTCTTATAATCAATGAGCCATGAAACTAGCAATTGTGCATGAGACGTAAAACAAATTACCTGTAACCGAGGTGCTATTAAAGCAGATCTATATCCAAGAGTTCTTCCGCGACATGACCTTCGACCTAGATTTTCACGGAAAATTCCAGTTTTCCATTGTGGCAATTGCCTCCAAGTCGCACCTTATCGCGTGAAGGTAAACCAATAACGCCTTGACAAATTGCCAATGAACTTTGTAATTTTATTGGACAATAATCGCTTCTTAATTCAATAAATGCGCAATGATAATTATGTATATCGAGTATGACCACACTGTTGGAAAAATCGCAGTTGAGTGGGCTGAGGAAGGTAAAAAGCGCGCTTGCCTTCGCACTTTTAATTACCATCCGATTTAAATATAAAACCAATCTAGCCGGCCGTGATTGGACACCTGCACGATGCACTTTTTCGTTGCGTTACTTTTTATTGAAACGTTATGCACGTTTGTCATACGGACGGCCATCATCGATGTGTGGACGATAAGCCACTGGTTTCTGGGTGCGGTATAATAATTGTATTAATTATACGCCCGCAAGTGGGATGTTTGCGCAACACTTCGCAGGTGTTCCGATCGATTCCTCTCTGGAGAGGACGTCTAGGTGACGAAAAACGACAAGTTCCGGTTGGACGTGTAGGATTTATCAATAATTGATTCGCGTAGGACGCATTATATATTGAAAAGTTGCAAGGAGTGTTGGCAAATTATTCTGGCTTTCTGGAGATTTCAATGCTGAATCACACTCCGGTTTCAGGACGAAAAAATACTACACAAATGTCATAAGTTAAAATAACCCTAAAATAATTTTAATACATGTAATAACTTTCACGCATCATGTGCTTTGCTGTGACATTTGCAATGCAATTATTGCACATTGCTTTAGTTAAATGTTCCAAATAATATATGCGAAACAGTTCTGGGCCCGAACCCACGTTAAATGCAACACTGTCTTAATTGCGTAATTTTCGACATAATAATCATTTCTTCTTCCCCCTCAAAGATTTTATAACCTATTTGAAGAAAAAACAATAGTCCTTAAGAAATAGCAAAATAACTGACAACGAAATTGACACAACAAGTTGGTAAAGTTTAAAGTTTAAGTTTAAACATTAAAAAAATAACGAGCTTGCAATTTTATTAATAAAGATCTAAATTACATTTTCTTATTGTCGAAAATTTAAATTCGAGTAAATGTTCATCAATTTGCATTTCCACAAGAAATAAAAAAATCAACTCGGAAATTAATCTCGAAATTGGTAATTTGGAAAGAGTATCTCAAACAGTGTAAAAAATCTTGGAATTATAATGGATTCGGAATTACGATTTAGAGAACATGTCAACTTGGTTGTAAAGAGGTCTTATATTGCATTAAAAATGTTATATTCCAATTATCACATTTTGAATTTTAAACTATGCGAGTCATTGGTGCTTTCCAATCTTAATTATGGTGTCATTCATCATTTATTATTCATGTTTAGATTATCAATCTAAATATAAATTACAAAAAATACAAAATTCGTGGTCTTGTTTTAAAAAAATTTGACCATGTATCTCAAAAAATTAAAGAACTTGGTTGGCTGCTGGTAGACCAAATATGCAATTTGTATATTTTTTAATATTTGTATATTTTATTTACAATAAAGTTATACAATTCTTCTCATTTGTTTAAAGAAAAACTTTCAGTGAACAATTTTCCCAAAAAGATAAAAACACATTTTTTGAACTTCTAGTTTTTTACTTTTGCTTTCTGTTATTTTAATTTTAGTTAAACTTTAATGCAATTTTTCATTTTTTTTTTTTTTGTTGAATAGCAGATGCTAGACTTCGCCCCCGAGTTCAATTCAATAAAGCCACTTTTATATTAAACTGAATCCATTATTCTTTATTTTTACAATAAAATAATTCGAATTTCAGTATTTAACTTTTCACAAACTTAATTTTTTAATCATTACAAATGCAAAACACTAAAAAATTGATGCAGCTTTAAGTTCTGTACTTTCTTCTTTGCAGAAGTAAGAAAAAATTTGTTCTAGCTGTCTCAGTTTTTGTGTAAAAAACTTTTAAAATGTGCAAGTTTTTGTCGAAAAACCTTCTTATTTCTAAAACAAGTTTAGCGTAAAAACATTGCTTTAAAAGGCTACATCCAAAAATGCCAAGAAACATATGTTTCATTAAAAAAAAAACACAAGTTTGTAATGTAACTTATTTTTGGGACATGTTGAATAGTAAATAATTTTAGGTGATGTACTAGATTAGTACCTATCTATTACTTTTCTTTTAAAATTTTATCATTTAAAGGTCAATATGGGACTTTACCAACTCGCTGGGACACCCTGTATAAAATTATTTGAAATTACTACTTCTGAAGAAAAATTTTCAGGTGTTATTTTATTACTGTTATAATAAACCTATACTTCTTTGATTTGTGATTCCTTCCGGTTGCGCTGTTCACTGTGATAGCTGAGGCAGCTTGTTAAATTCTTCAACTTCATCAATCTTCTCTTTTTGCAGTTACATATTTCCTTCTAACTGCATGACGCATCGACCACCATTATCCTGCTATGATCATTCTTTTTTGCCCTACACATAGACACAGGAAATGGCCTTAAATTTCGTATTTCGTTGCAATTTTTATCATGTCTATAGCGCGCGTTTACCAATAATAGAAAGTAAGCGCGCATATTTAACATAATAGGGTCATAAATTATACGACAAAGTATCCGAAGTATATTGAATAGGATCATACAATCGCAGATGTGACAGCCTACCGAACCTCCAGTCACATTGTGCAATAAATTTCTAATCAAAACGAGAATAAATCTGCGATGACAAATAAGCCGATTCGGCCGAACTAGGAGTATCTTCTTCGGCTGTTTTTTAACGGATGTCAATTTCAGTGTTTAGGCATAAAAGGTAGGTAAGTAGTCGGAGCTTTTCTCTCTGCATTCCCAGTGAATTCCAATTATGATAATCCCGATGTAGACACGCTGACTGGAGAGCAAGTGCAAGAGTTTGACGCAACTCCGGCTGGCCTTCACGGAATGGGTGCGCTACACGCTTAGGCGTTGTTGTTGTTGTTGTTGTCGCTTTTTCTAGTCACATGTCCCTGGATTGTTAGCGACAAGAAGTCTGTAATTGCTGACCGAACAGCCAAACTATTATTAAATGGCACGGTATGCAGATAAACCGGAGAAATTAATTATTACATTCTCACAGTTTCCCTTGAGTTGGCCGTCGCGCTTTGAAGAAGTAATCAACGGGGAGCAATTTATTAATGAAGCAAATAACATAGTGATGCTGTAAGTATCACAAAGTACCGCTAGATTACCGCATTCAATCACAAGAAGGCAGTATATTATATTGGACGTGATAATCGATTTAGAAATGTACAGTTCAATAAAACCAACTGCGGCTAATAATATTGCCTGTTTCTAGAGCAAGAGATGGTACCTGCTAAGCAGACACTGCGAAAAAACCAGCAACACGACCATGACTCGTTTCACTCATGTGGAACATCATATGAGACACCAACGAAGAGTATTACTTTTACAGATCATGCACACAAATTTTAAATCAACGCAAATAAACCAAATCTGATAAAATCGACTCATTAAATAATGATAACGAGAATTTGTTTACCGCATTCCTTGTATCACCTGTTTAGATTGGTACAAGAGGAAAACAAAAAATTAACAGCACATTTTTACATTCTCTTGTACCCACTCAAGGTTAGCTGTGCTATACACATATCCTTTTAAAGCCTACCTGAGAAAAGTTGATTGGTTTTTCTCGAAGATCGAGCTAATGATTGCATTATAAAACTGGTACAAAACACAATACGTTTTTAATCACATTTTTTCTTGTTCCTACAAGCTGTTTTCAACAAAATAACTGCAATAAATTACAATTTTAAAATATCTTATAATTAATGATTCTGCAAAACGCAAAAATTAAAACACCAAGAGACTATTGTTTTTTTCCCTGAAATCGTTCACTGAAAAAAGTGGCAGTAAATTTACGGGACATTTACAACTCAGGGCCAGTACATTTTACGAAAATTTACAAGATACTGCCTGTATTTTAATTTTTGCAGGAACTGATATGAAAATTTACAAAACTAATGTAAGTATTTAAAGATTCACAACACAATTGTTACAAAATCACACAATTATTTTAAATTTGGACTTTACATTGTAAAAACACAGGCGTGAATTTATATTTGAGAACCAATGACAAGTTTTGTAACGGTCACATGATTTTTTAATTTCTTGTTGGAAGTTACAACGTGCTTCAAGCTTATCTACTCAAAAACTGAAAACTCATCTATGATATGATATCATATTTAAGTAATATAAGACTGTACAAATTTTGGTAGAGATAGAGTGGGTAAGTTTTTTGCAAAATAAGCTAATCTTTCTATATTTTAACAATATGTTTAAGTGTGGCATGTGTCACATAAAATTACTATCAATACACAAATATACCTAATACTCATTTATTGTTTTATTTAAATTTTGTTTGAATTTTGTAAGTAATTTTTATTTTAACTAGATAAGTTACACACTACCAAATAAGTAAGAAAAAAAATTAGTTTTAATATCCTGAGTGTGTTGATTATTTCCGGAAATTTTTTCGAGAAATTTGTTAATTTTGTAGGGAATAGATTAGAGTTTACAAGGTGATTTTTTAGTTCTGAATGTGCAACTTTGGTGCAACACTTTGTTACTTCTGTATGTGTGTTTATGTGGTTAGTAAACTGTATAAATATGAAAGTGCAAAAATATTGCCAATAACAATAAAAATAACAAAAAATTGGTTCCATATTATCCATTTTTTTGGTATTTTCAGCACTAGTATTAGCACACACAACATTTTTACACTTTCATCTTTATAAATCTTTATATTTTGCAACAAAGTTGCTAATTCAGGACCAAAAACACAACTTATAAACCCTTATTTTTTTACCATGTAAAATTTAACTAGCAATATGTAATTGACCAACGTAATAATAAAACCAATGTAATTTACTGTGTTTTTCATTTTTAATTGTAAAATCATATTACAACAGAATCGTAAAATTAGAGCATTTTGTAAAAATTTTACGTTCACATAAAAGTATTATTTATATTGTAAAACTTTTTTCAGTGTTGTTTAAGAAACTAAAAAAATTCTTTTGACGTTTGACACCAATAGACACACCGGGCGCTTTAGAAATGTTATAACTTATGAATCAAGTTGAAGTAATCTTAATTTGCCTGCCACGACCATAGATTATTAACGATATATCATTCCGGCGGACACATTACTTGTCTTCAGAAGCAGAGTCTTGAAGAAATTAGTCTAAACTAGTCTCAAACGGAATATTTCCATTTGAGCGCATTTATATTCAAAATTTCCTTAATAGCCGTCGACGTGATTTATTATTTCATACGAATCATCTCTGAGAAATTTTGTTTTACAAAAAAGGAGCCATAAACCCAAAAACTTCATTGTTCTTCTTCCGCATTCATCCGAATTTACCACGGTCGAACCTCGCCTTCTCCTCGTATAAGCTTCCCTTTGTTGTTGGAACGGAAGCTGAAATATGTATAGCAGCGCATTATAAGCTTTTAAATCCCATAGTTATGACGGCAGACTGTCGTAAGTCAGACGAAGGGAGTTCGTGACCTGCGGCCGCCACCGAGTGTCGTGCACTCGTCGTTGACCACGTCGCTGCCGCTTCACCGACTCGTGCTCACTAAGAGATTCCTCCTCGAGTTTTTTCCCGAAAATCGCACTAATAGACCGAGAAACTCCTCTGTAAAATTGGCCAGCAGGAAGACCTAGTCGGACGGATCGTGCGCTCCCTGCTGCGAGGACGCTACCATCTTAATCCGCTGACTACCGATCTAGCCGATTGTCGTGCATTCAACATTGGTAGATTTCGAGGGATCTCGAGAGATAAGTGGATGGCGGGCCAAAACACCTGTCAGCTCCCCTGACGGATCACTTAATATTGCACAAATGAGGTGTTGAAGCGGTCAAATTAACGCATTTTCCATACTTTGATAGATTTATTGACTGCTAACTAAAACACTGACTGCTAGGGCAATTTTATTTGGGTAGTAATAAAGCGATCAGCAAATAATCTTGATCAGTATAAAATGATAAATGATCAGTATTGAATAAATTTTTGCACAGTAAAAAATTTAAAATGATGAGTATAATCAAAATTAACCAGACAACTAAAATTTTGCAATATGTTTGTTATTCTTAGTCGGATTTCGACGAATTTTTGTTTGTAGATCATTGTAAGTTTTGTCTAGTTTAGTCTTCTAAATGTGATACTCAAAAGACGAAGGCACTGTTTTTTTACTTAATTTTTTACTGAGACAAACTTAAGTTTTTACTGATTTCAGATTATTGCCCATTCTTTGCTGAATTATGTTCCACGTTTTCTACAATTTTAATTCTTGAGACATGAGAGATGTAAACCTTCAAAATAGCTATTAACATACCTAGGATGTAATGAATGTCATAACAGCTGCAGATGTCAGTTTGAAATCCGAGCGAGTTTGCGAATGAGGATTTTAAGACATCTAAGGCTGTTATGACATTATTACATCCGAGGGTTGTTCAAGATTTTCTAGGGTAAACTCGGGATATATGCCATCCGAAATATTTTTTTCCAAAAGAGAATTTAACTTATTTTACTTAATTAAAACGATTTTATTTTAATTTTGCTACTAATTTAGACGTCATGTTACATTAAGGTGGCCAACCGTACTGTTTTATCCAGGACAGTACTCTTTTTTGTGGATGGTGTCCTGGTCAAGAAATTGTAATAAAAAACCCAGTAAAAGTACTGTTTTTTAATGTTCTGACAAGCAACTTCAAATGCAAATAAAAGACCGAAAAAATACGGCATTTTATTTTTATTTTAGAATATTTCAAATGGATTTTGATTGAAAACTGATGTAAGCTCTTCTGCGATTTATATTTCTCAAAACTTTCCCCAAATAAATATTCTTGAAACGGAACTGTTTGACGAATTTTGTTTTTTGACGAGATATGTAGTTAACAGAAAAAAATCGAAGAATGGAAGAACAAATCTGTTAGATTTTCAGATAGATGAGTGGAGATTTTCAAACATTTTAAAGAAAACAATTTTACATATGAGTACTGTATGTGTCTTCCGGGAACATACAATTTTTTGAATGTGTTTTTTCGCAAATGAACAATTTGCGACTCAGTTACTAGTTACAACGTTGCGTTCGATGCTTATGGTAAAAACCAACCTACATTATACATACGTAATTTTTGGAGATCTTAAAAAAAATTAAGCAATTCATCTTCAAAGAAATATAGTTTTAATAAATGAACAAATAGGTAGGTGTTTTATATGTATTTTTTTTAATTTAATAGTTTTATAATGAAATTTTCTTTTGTTGATGTTTTTTATGTAAGTACCTAATTGTTTTTGTTTGTTTAAAATAAATATTTAATCCTGGTTTTTGGTTTTCTGTAGTTGGTCACCTTATTTTACATTGATTAAGATTTTTTAAACCTTCTTTAAAGTCATAAAAGTCATTGTTTGCCTTTGATTAATCCCAACGCCACTTTGTGGGATAGTGGCATATTTACTTAAACAAAAGTATTTATTATAAATTTTGAAGTAAAAAATTATTGGAAAAAATATTTTAAACTTAGAAATTTGATTTTACCAATTTTTAATAGGTATACAAGTGAAATTCCTCGATTTCTTATCGAGACATTCCCTTGGTTCGAGCAACTGAGCAACTTTGTCTAACCGATAATTCAGGATATTTTTTTATAAAGGAATAAAACTAGGCATATCCAGCTTTTCCAAATAAATTTTGTATTCCACTACTAACAAGTTGATAATCTAATGTACGAACAGTTGTTATGGCTGGTGCAAATCCAGCTTTTTTTAGTTTCTTTATATAAAGCACAAGTTTTGTTTGTTTTTTTTTTGTTAAAGGACTTTTTTATATTCTTCTTTTTTTTCTTTTATTATCTTCTTCTGTCTAAAGGGCTCGAGGTTTACAATTTGGCTTCCGAAAGTATTTTTGTGGCATTTGGTCACTCTACAAGAAAAAAACACTACATGTTTTCTAAGGGCGTATATCCCATAATTTGAGGGGGCATATATCCTCACTATTAGGGATAGACGCTCTTTTAAATAACTATGTCAAGCAATGAAAAAGCGCAAATATAAACTCGAAAAAAAAACAGTGAAAAAACATTAATTCTGCAACAAAACAACCAACATGCTAAAATTATGTGTTTAAACTACTTAAAACCAAAATTTCATTTCTACAATCCCAGCATTCATGTACGGGTTTAAAAAGCTCTTACCTTTAGTTCCACATGCACTGACGACAGAAGCAAGAATACTGTTTAGGTTTTGTCTAACATCCAAAATTGAAAACACCAAAAATTAGATGACCAAAATGCAGAAAAGCTACTGCAAACGCGCAATAAATAAGTGGCCACAAATCCCAAGGGGGCATCTATTTACCAAGTTTACCCTATTACTGTGCATTTATTACTTTACTGTGCATTTTTTATTTTTACTGTGCGTTTATTATTTTACTGATCAAAAATACTTGTTGTTTAAGTAATATACTGTGCATTTAATTTGTTTCCATTTTATTTTTAGTTTTTACACACAATTCGGCAACTTTGGGTGTGTGAAATTCCGTGTGTTTTTTTTTCTGTTTGAGGTCAATGTGAGTGGTTTGCTTTATTCTTGGGAAAATTCCCGTTATTGATTGGATTCTGTAGTCACTTATGATGGAAAGATTGATAAAGAATCACGTGACTGTTATAACGAGCAGGGAAATGTAGTCGTCGTGAAAAATGTCGTGTTATGTGTGACGAGGTGTTAGTTTAACATCGGCGTAAATAATTTATGTCGTCGTTTCTGCAATTACTTTGTATTTATCGGTTTCGAGTAAAATATTGTAATTGTTGCTACTGGAACATTAATTAAGCGCTACTAAACTGATTTCTCCGGTGAATAATTTATCACTTATTTACCGTATTATGCCAATTAGCGACTATATGAAATTTCCAAGTCCGCGTTATGACAAGAGTTATTGTGCAAATCCCTCAAGTGAAATCAATTGGTTAATAAGAGACCAAGTCGCCGAACAAAAGGATGGACAATGACTCGTTACTATTAAAGTGTAAAGTTATTTCACACTGTATATTTTCTAATCGCTGATCATGTACTCAAGTGGAACAAGAATCGCTTCTCTGAACATTACGGCCATCGAGTGAAAAAAAAACAAATGTAAAAACCAAGTCCGCAACAACGAATATAAGCTCTCAACTCTTTGTCTTAAGTTGTAAATATAATACACGTTCCGTTGCGGTTTCTAATAAAACAAAGTCGCATTAGATTTTATCCGAGATTCCAATGGGAATCGCTTTTTTCGGTCAAAAAAATTTCATTCCGGCTCATTAAACTCGACCGGAAAAATTACAGCCCCAAATTGACTGTTTTTCTTTGTTGCAGGTGAGACTCCATGACCATTTTCCTGCATTTCGAACATCTGGCCAGAGTTGACACCGTCTTTAACTCACGCCTACGAACGTCTTCAATAGTAAACTAATTATCGGAGATAAAAGTGCGCAAAGGTTTGACGTTCAATTTGCCGAAGCCATACATCAACAACAAACCGAGGCGCGCTAACAACGCCGAAATTAATGCGCGATGATGACGGCCGACCGATGTGTTGTTTTTTTTTTTTGGTTCACTGAGTATTTCTATTCGAGCAATTAAGTAATTACAAGCGGCAAATTGCTCGCTTTCAACTCAAATCACATAACTTTTGACACGAAAAAAATCGAGAAATCGATAAATCGATTTTAGCAAGAAAAGTGAAGATGTTAAAATAATGCCACATTTAACCGGACAACTTTTCACATTCCAATATTTTTGTTAGTTATTCTTTGTCGGATTTCTACGAATTTTTATTCGGCTTAAAAAACGAACTTTGCAGAACATTGTAATTTAATTCAATAACATTTCTAGTTTTGTGTTGTAACCTAAAAGAAAAGAGCACTGTTTCTTTTTACTTTTTTTATACCGAGCTGTAGTGTACAACAGAGACAAAATTAAGTTTTTACTTACTTCAGATTATTGCCCGTTGTTTTCTGAATGAGTACCAAAATTTTATCTTCTGATGCCCCAGAGATCAAAGCATTAAAAAAGACATGTTGCATTTTTCAGAAAGTAGGATTCATGAAAAGGTAGTTAACCCGAAAATTATTGCTTATGTCACCAAAAGAACACAATTACGTGCAATTACGTCTTTGAAGACAAAAAATCTGAAAAACTTGAAACATCAAAAGATTACAACAAGTAAAACGATTAATTATTGGAAGCTTCTATGCGCCTATTTTGACGTTTTGGCACATTCGGCCTACTTAATACGAACATTTATTGAAATCGGAAATGTAATGCTTTTTTGAAGATTTATATTTCTCATGTCTCAAGAGTTAAAATTATGGAAAATGTGGTACATAATTCAGAAAAGAATGGACAATAATCTGAAATCAATAAAAACTTAAGTTTGTCTCAGTCGCACACCACAGCACCGTATAAAAAAATCTGGTGTAAACATCACACGACTTTCCTTATCCTATTTATTTGGAACGGTGCGACCGATTTTTACCAAATGCTTCGTGCTGCGTCCCCACCCTACAAGTACCTTACATACCAAAAACAGTCTTTTGAGTATCACAAGCTAAACAAAAACTTGTCGAAACCCGACAAAGAATAACAAAAATATTGCAATGTCAAAAATCGCAAAATTTTGGTTGCCAGTTAGTTTTGTCATTTTTGAATGGCTGGCAGGCGATATTTATTTAATTTCTTTTGCGTCGGAATGATTTATGAAATTCTTATTGACTTGAGGTTTTTTAATATCAGTTTAATTTTGTGGGATTTGTATCATCATAACCTTTTTTAATGAGAGGAATCTTTTCTTGCCGAGAAATAAATGAATCCCAAGAGTCTCGCTAAGCTATAACAGTAACAAATTTCTTTTTCTTGTCGTTACAAACAAATCACGTCTCTTTCTAAATTACCGAGAAATCTATTCTGTCACTTTTCTAATTTCGTTTTTTAGAGTTGATTATAAAACTCTTCAGAAACATGAACATTCTTGCTGCACGAACTTAATCCCTGTTTAATGGCCGTTTTAAATTTATTGCTAGCTTCCCTTATATTGTGTACGCATATAAAAAGCTCTCCTGTGTTACATTTCTTGAATTTTTTCAATATTTTATTTAATTCCATACACGGTAATAAACAACGTCAACATTGTATAGCGATGCAGTTTATTCGTGCAAATCCTGAATTAATTTCCTCTTTTATGTCTCAACTTCTATTATCGTTTAAAAGCAGACGGATTAGCGACTCTCGTTTCTTAAACAAATCCGTACGAATTAATTAATTCATTTACTGCTGTCATAAACGTGTAAGTTATAGTCTCAATTCCGATTAGCAATTTTATCGTTGTTGGATGCATGAAGTAACCGTGCAATCGAGAGTTTCTCATCTTACTTGTATAACGTTTCACTTTTTTCCAATTCTTCCAAAACATACCGGCGTTTTTATTGTTCCGGGTATTGAAGCACCCTTCATGACCGAAGTAAATGAAAAGTCTCAACTGCAATTAAACTGATATCTTTTGCTCGGTCACGTCTGTCGATATGACACTGGAGGTCCCGGAGTTGTTTCCCGGAATCCGGCGATCCATCTAGGCTCATATAGCACGCCGCGAGACTCATCCATTCATTACCATACGAACTGCAGTCGTGTCCGTAGAGCGATTTACGGCCGAATCGCGACCATCGACCGACCAAGGCCTTAATTAACATGTAATTAACGAAGTACCAATGCGAAGAACAAAGCTAGACTCGTTAGGAACGTTTTTTTCCAAAAAAACAACGAGCATTCTAGCCTCATGGATTATTTAAGGAAAAATGCCTTATCACTTCTTTATCGCAAAAACTCGGCATTTACAACACTGTTAATTTATTGACTCAAAATTGTGCTAATTGTGTTGGACGTACGACATAATCTAACAAAATCACCTGTCAGAGTAATAAATTAAAAGCTTTCCTATCACTGCTATCATTTAACACTGGCTTGTCAAAAGGATTATCTCGATACTGACCAAATCCGTCTCTATTGTTTGAGTGTTAAACTTTTTTTTAGCATAATTTGTGTCAATTTTTACATGTAAATTATTAAAATGAGACGTCTATTTGATAACAATCGGAGACAACACCGAATGTTGACTCTTTCAATTACCACAACATTGGCAAAAAGTTGAATTTTCAAAATCATTAATTCAAACAGACCACTATACCGTTATGAACAGCGTGAAAAATTGCGCAAATCAGAACGAAAAAACGCTAAAACATGCATAGGAGTGCCGACAAGTAAAAGGATGTTTTTTCAGTTTTCAGGAATTTGCGGTATAACACAACATAACGTAACACTTTCGTGTCGTGTCATTTGAATTTTTATTATCAATATTGGGCTTTAATGTAGGTGAACATCAATAGAAATCGTAAAAAAGATCAAAGAGGAATCTGAAACAAATGCGGCCGTTGAAACAAACTCTGATTATAATGATATTCAAGCTGTGTTAATTCTTAAGAAATGATGGATCCACCATAACCGACGAAAAGCAATTAAGTCTCGTTTCCTGCAGCTCTAGAATAATAAATAACAACACAAATAATCTAATTAAAGGTGTGAAGTAGTGGAGAGAGTATACCGGGTCACTTCCGGTCAAAAATCCAAAAAATCGATCATTTTTAATTTTTTCCTTTTTATCTCCAGCTTCAGGTTTCGTCCATCTTATCCCCCTGTGTATCGCGAGTGGCGTGCGTGCAACGCCCAGAATTATGTCCATACACTGAAATAAATAAAGGTGATACACAAATATTTGCAAAATAAAAAGAGTTAATTCATGTGAAACGTACCCCCGGCGTAATTTATTAGCGAGTTGGACAAAGCGAACCGCAATGTCGAATGTAAAATAGCAGTGTAGAACGATTATGTGCGGAGACTATCATAATTCCTCATTGATATTCATATAGCAGTGGCGTAGAGATGTTAGTGAACCCGAACCATCATAAATAAGGCCGTGCATATAGCGCGCTACAATTAATATGAAGCGGCCCGTATTTTCTGGATTACGCGTCTCGCTTAATCTCCCTCTATAAACAGGGAGATTATGTTTTTTCTCCGACTGGGAAAAAAAATCTTAAAACAAGGCTGACTTGTACGCCTGTCATAATAAAGTCTCCATGGGCATGTGTGTCTGTAAAATAAGGCGAAAAGTTTATTTGCCGCCGAGCTTCTCGCACATTCTTCGAATAAGATCAAACGAATATCCATATTAAAAACAAGTCATCGAGATTACCAAGGCAGAACGACGCCACTGGAAATAGTAAACTACTTGAAGTATTTCAAACGCAAAACATTCGAATTGAGGCTTTATTTTTGTTACAAAATATGTACGAAGCATTTTATGTCCGAATTATTAACAAATTATTCTCATTTATACCCCTGTTTTATTTTCTATTTCGAACACATTTTTGGACAATTCAGTACTCTATTTAGCCCTTTCTTTACTTTTTCTTTTGTGAACGGTGGTCTTTTTCGTAACCTGAAAAAAATGTCCTAACCTTAACACTTTCCATTGCTTTTTTGAAACGATCTCTCTTAAAGTCTTGAATATCTCTGATCGAACTTTTCCAAAATCTAGTGTGGGACCGACCATCTTCCTAATCTCTATGAAGTGAGATTCTTACAAAGTTTGTGATTATATCGGGTGATTTAAAAATGTGTGGCATTTTTCACAACGAATACCACTCTACAAATGAGAATAGATAGCATAGTACTTATTTACCCACCTCAAAAAATAGAAAAAATACAGCTTTCCAAAAATCGGTATGAAATTTTTGTTATCGTTTATGCGATTATTATGAAACTTTATATGTTAAGGGATAAAAAGCTATATATTGGGGCAATGGGGCCCTTCCAGTTTTTGGCTCATAACTTTTTTTCGGTCTATTAACCCCAATTTTTAATACCAACAACTGAAAGCCCAATCATTTTTTCATAAAAAAGGTACTCTTGTTTCATATCACCAAAATTTACCGTTCTCGAGTTATTTATGAATAATTTATGAATTTTAACCCTTACCTTGGAAACAATCCACTACAAATGACATCACTATCACATTCAATGTCAGTTTCAAATCTAAAGTAACATTTCTTGATGATTACAGAAAACTGTGATTTTTCAATTTTTTGAGGTGGGTTACTGCTATTTATTCTCATTTGTAGAGAGGTATTCGTGATTAAAATTATGCCACACATTTTTAAATCACCCGATATATGTGCTGTAATATGTATTTATTAACGGCGCAATAAATTAATTTTAAAAGACTTACCTATACTTAAACAATTACCAATATTTTATGACACGTAAAAAAATTTCATAAAATTTTAAATGATTACCGAACTCTTCCGGTATTACCCTATAGAGATATATTTTTTAAAATGGACAGATGTTTAGGAAACTGCTATACAGGGTGTATCAGAACTCGCACCCCAGAGAAAAATTTTAATTAAAATAAGATACCAGGAACATGAAAAAAAATTCTATCGGTCAAAAAATTTTACTTAATGATACTGAAGATCTTGTATAAAGGTTTTTTTTTATAATTATTTAGTAAAGGCACAAAAATTTTGTCAACAAAAGCCACAAATAATATTAAATAAAGTTACAATTTACTATTTAGGATACACCTTCTTTGATTCCCTCTTCTAATAACAGCTGGTAGTAAAAAACTTGGAAAATTATTTTTTCAACAGAAAGTCAAAGTACAAAATTTAAACTCTCATAACTCTGAAATTTTTATAAATAGAATTTTTTTAACATTCTTTCCATGTTCGTGGTATCTTACCTTACATGGCATTTTCTTCTCTGGAGCGAGTTCTGGCGCACGCTGTATGTAAATAAATCAAGTCTAACTTTTAACACAACTTATATTATAAGTTTTAATTTACATAATGATAAATTCTTTAATTAAATTAAATAATTAAATAAATATTTATTATACTGAGGGTGTCAAAAAAAATTCATATCGTAACTGCAATTATGATTATAGGCAACACAAAGGCTCTTATCAGTGTGCAGTTGTAGTAATAAAGTATTTAATATTTATATAATACATGTGGTTATTGATCACATACATAGCTATGTTAACCACAGGTGCGCCAGAACTCACACCCCAGAGAAAAATGGTAAGGTAAGATGCCAGGAACATGGAAAAAATGTTTCTATAAAAATTTCGAAGTTATGAGAGTTTGAAATTTGTACCTTGACTCTATTTATTTCTGTTCGAAAAATAATTTTCCAAGTTTTTTTACTACAGTCCATTAGAAGAGGAAACAAAAAAGCTGTAGCCTAAATTGTAACTCTGTTCATTGTTATTTGTGGCTTTTATTGGCAAAATTTTTGTATCTTTACTAAATAATTGTAAAAAAACATATACAAGATTATGAGTACCATAAAATAGACATAAAAAATGTCAAATGTCAAAAAATCAATGTCCAAATTTTTCGACAGAGAATTTTTTAAACATTTTTTTCATGTTCCTGGTAACTTATCTGTATATCTTAAATGCTAGCCAATACAATTTGCAAAACATAAATTGTGATGATGTACTGACAGATGTTTATACCAATTTTGAAATGTGATTGACAGACAAAGGAAATAATTAAAATATTAACTTAATTGTCTTTGAATTATGTCGCAATTGGCTGTCTGTACGACTTTAAAATTTATGATTAGTACTTATAAGCGCAGACAGATAGCTACAATTTGTTTTGAATGAATTATGAAGCTTGACTACTAAAATATGAATTTTTTGTCAATAATTGCTAAATATATGGTTTTAGAGTTGTAATTTGATCTGTTTTTTCGACCTTGGTTGGGCATTTCTCTGGTTTAAAACTCATTTAATCCGCAATTAAGCCGAATCCAGTTCCCAATAACACGCATCAACGAAAGGAAATAATTACTTTGTAATCCTATGTGAGCCATGATAGAATGTGCATTTCTAATTATGGTTATTTGCTGGAGCGACCATCTTAAAACCTGAATCACACATATCGCAACATCTAGTCCGGTCTGTGATTAGAATTTTTCTCAACGGAACCGATTTTTATCAATTATATACGGGATTTGTCGTAAAAATAACAGGAGGTACTCGGTAACCGTCCATCCAAAGAATCGATTTTCAGTTTGGTGGAGGAGATAGTACGAAGAATGTGCGATTGTTAAGATAAGGACCCAACAGTAGCTGAACGAGCGAGATTGTGGTGCATGTTTACGATTTTGCGCAAAGACCGTTGCACCGTTTCCACTTTGCATTTCAAATCGGCTTGTTTTTACGCCGACTTCGTGCCAGATCGAACTCGGATATTTAGCATAAAGATATGTATTGGACGTGTCGTGGTGCTTTTGAACCTACACGTCGACTCTCAACTTCAAATGAAGATCTATGGAGCCAGCGGACGCATAACTCGCGTCTTTTGCGAAATTTTTGACACCTGGAGAAAAATCCAAACTCCCTACTCTATATTATTCGTCATGACAGTCTAATAACTATAATCTGCAATGTTATTTTCACACGTCGTCTGTCATGCCTTAACAGTACTCACATTTTACACAGAGATTAATGGACATCCCTGGTTATTATTCCTTCCTCATAGTCTAAGGTCAGATAAATACGCCGGCTATATAATTATTAATTGCTCTATTAAATTCAATTATGGAACGACCTCCCGCTGGTACCACCATTCCGAAACTCAAAAACTGTCAACCGTTACAAACAACCGTAATTCTCACTAGAACCGGCCCTGGAATACCAATATATAAATTATTATACAAAAAGATCAAATATCCTTCGAGGCAGTGGGTATACTTTTTGGTCATTTCCAAATAAAAAAATTGACAAGTTCTAATCATGATGATTAGTCTCGTTTTTTAAAAAAAATTGCTCGAACCGAAAATTACTTCTTTCACGGATCACGCGAGAATCATTTTCTTTTTTTAGTGTTTTGCATTTGTAAAGATTAATAAATTAAGAAGTTTGTTAAAAGTTAAATAACTTTAAAAATTTAAACGGAACACCCTATTTTTTATTTTTGCATTTAATAGATTGATAAATTGTCTTCTTCCATCTCTTGTGCAACTGGGCACTTTTTGGCTACTGAAACAATAAAAATTATTTTTTATAATGTTTTACGTTAAATATCTTTTTAGTTATTGATTATAAACACCTAAAAGTAAATCATTTTAGAAAGACAATTTAATAATTTTTTAAATGCAAAAACAATAAATAGGGGGTTCCATTTAAATTTTTTAAGTTATTGAACTTTTAACAAACGCCTTCATTTTTTTATCTTTGCAGATGCAACACATTAAAAAAATATTACGACCTTATAGTTTGTACCTTCTTCTTTGCGATAGTAAAAAAATATTTCTAGATGTCTTAGTTTTTCTGTAATAAATTTTTTAAAAGTGCATGACCAGTAAAAGATTAGCCCAAAAACATTGTCATAAAAATCTACATCCAAAACCGCTAAGAAACATATGGTGTTTCATTTAAAAAAACTCAAGTTTGTATTGTAACTTATTTTTGAGACACGCTGTATAGTTGAAAACAATTTTAGGCGATGGACTAGATTACTATCTATCAAAGTCCTATTTATTTATTTTTATTTTGCCATTTAAAGGTCACTAATGGACTTTTTCAACTCGCTGGGACACCCTGTATTTAGAACTTCAATCATTAGCCTTGTCGGTTTTGCAAAATGGGATAAAGTCGTCGTGGTGGTGTAAATTCGTATCATGTTTGAATTTTTCGAATAACTCGATGGTGTTGAAGCCATTAAAGGAAATGGGAAGTCATAATTTTCCTCGGGTTCATTACAATTATCAAGATTATGAAAAGCGCGCACAGACGTTTGCCATTCTCGAGTGTGTACATACACAAGAGGTCGACAAGCAAAAACGAGCTTGCAGAAGCCTGCGCAAACACATAAATACCACCGTGAGAATAATAAAATAAATAAACAACACTGACCAAAGAGACGCTTACATGCGACGATTCGATAAATATAAAAAAATAAAATTAATCTGATATTATATTGCGGCTCCAGATCTCGGATGACCTGCGGTCGCGCGCAATAGAAAGTGGTTTACGGACGATTCGCCATATTTGCAAACAGTTTCTAATTGATTTCGCCCAAATCGTACTTAATTAGAGTTTGGGTTCTTAAAATCTAAATGTCAATTGCGTCATTTCGTTTTTAATTATAGCTTACTCGAGATGCATGCGATTTTTTTAATTACAAACCATGTGACGATTATATAATTGAAGTCGTAGATCAAATCTTTAATTAATAGGTTGTTAAAATGTTTTGTGTTAAAGTCGGTGTGATTTATTGGGCATATTTGCGGGTTTTCGACTGCCTCGGGTCTAATACCATGCCTTTTTGATGAAAACACTAAGCAACGGTAGTTTCACACCGACTGACTTTGTATGACGCTAAATAATCACAAGGTATATTATACACGAACGGGGAGTTTCATTCGATATAAATTATCAACAAAAATGCCACACATTATTGCATATTTCATAGTTATCTGTCATATTTATGGTAATGAAATTATGTTAACCTTAACTTTTATTATTTCAATGAGTTCTATAATAATTTATTTATTGTTCACACTCCCTAGCCATTTATAAAACATCATTGGTAGCGATTATAATCACAGAAAATGAGAAAATAACACGGAATGTGCAAAATTACTGTTAAGCAACAAATGTTCTTGGAATCTATGAATTACGACCAAGCATAAATTATGCAGCGAAATAATCAATAAATGTTCACAAATTTTTATTTCTCTTGGCATTTTGTAGTTGAGTTATCGTCATTTTTGCAAAATTTAAAAAAAAAACATAAAAGTGTAACAAAAAGGCGTAATATTTTCTTTATTTTTTTAAAACAATTATTTTTCGAGTAACAATCCAGTTTCTTTATCTACATTTTCTTCCTCTACTGTATAGAAAAAATTTTGCGTTACAGAAGTAGAGTTGTACCTCTATACAGGGTGCGTTAGAACTTGCGCTCCAGAGAAAAATTTCAAGTAAGATAAGATACCAGATACCAGATACCATTTAAAAAATGTTAAAAAAATTCTATAACATTAAACAAAGTTACAATTTAGGATACAGCTTCCTTGTTTTCTCTTCTAATAGCCTGTAGCAAAAAAACCTGGAAAATTATTTTTCCAACAGATATAAATGAAGTCAAAGTGCAAAATTTAAACTCTGATAACTTCATAATTTCTAGATAACATTTTTTCATGTTCCTCATGATGTCTTACCTTACATGGCATTTTTCTCTGCATGAAAAACAGCATTAGGTTATTTATTATTATTTTAAAACCGTATTCTATTAAAATAAAGTGGCAAAACAGTGTTTGAAGTGTTAAAAGGATCAGGCTGGTTTATAATGTTGTCAGCGCTAAAATTACCGGACTTTTTTTCCCAAATTTCAATTTTGATCAATTCCGTCATTCTGAATAAACGATTCTGAAACGGTCCCATTAGCATGATTGAATATTTTTTCAGGACAACGAACCTGTCCGAACTTCCATCACCGAAAACGCCATCAAGTTCGTTTAATGGTTGTCTTCGCGAGATTCTAACATAACGGCCACTATAGTCGTGTTTGCTGACACATTTGTTTTATCAAAAAATCGCCCTTGATATTTCTATTGACTTCTTAAAAATGAGGTGTGTGAAAATTAATGCAGAGAATCGAAATTTATCGACGAGTGAATATTTTTGTTGTGACTAATATTAAAAAAGCTCAGATATGATACGTCTTAATTAATCAATTAAAATTCATTAGTGTATATAGATATCGTTTGAATACGATTTAAAATTTAATTTACATTTATAATTATGTCGAGTCGTAATTAAATTAGGAGTTGATGTGGCCCTCCGGAGTCCGGATTAACCCTCCGTTACGCAACGGATAGGCGATCATAATTCACCAGCAGGACTCGATTCTGGTAGGCTGCTGCGTTTTTCCCGATTTCCGTCATGTCTCGGTCTTGTTATGAATGCGCCGGCATAAATCTGGCATTGTGGAATGCGCCAAAGCGACAGAAAGAAATGTCGGCCATTAACGCATGCGCATTAATAGTCTCTACCACAGACGTTTATTTAATTTGCCGAGATTACCGACGCTTTAAACCGTTGATAAATGCAGGATATTTGTTGGTTTTTGTTAAACGCTTACGAGGTTTATTGCGGCCGATTTGTTATGAAATTAAATAGTTGTGAACACCGGTAGTTGCGGTATTAACATAATGCCGGATTGTATGGTAATGAAGCTGTTACGGTCTGGAGTTTTTTCCCGCCGGACCATAATCGAGCTTTAACATTTCGGATAACCAAATTCTGACGAAAATTGGACATAACTATATGTTTCACTCATAATGAGAATAATCACACGATGCGACAATGATAAACAACAATTTACATAAAATGTTGACTCGGCTAACAAAGAAATTTTCTACAATATTTGGACCAATACCAGGCAAAAAGCGGTAAGTATGGAAAATCGATAAACCGTAGCGGATCCATTAGAAGAAACCGACTTTGTTTTTCATAAACAAACCAGCCAATAACCGACCAAAAATAACTGGAAAAAACATTGCAAATTAATAGAAATTTCCGTAACTAGACCTCGCTAAAAACAAAAAGGGTACCAATACAGCGATCCAATTTTGATCAGTATAAAATGATAAATGATCAGTATTTAATGAATTTTTGCACAGTATAAGTAACAAATGCTAAGTAAAGCACGCACAGTTTTGTATTGTAATTTGTTCAGTAAAAAAATTCAATTTGCATAGTAAGAATAATAAACGCTCAGTAATAAAACAACAAAAATTTAAAGTTACAGTCTTGGTTACATAACAATGTATGGCCGCTGCGCAAGAATGTTATTTGTCATTGGTACTTATTTTTATATTACTGAATATCAATTATTATTGGAGGGTGGTATATGTATTAGCAAGGGCCCCTGCGCAAGAATGATTTTAACGGATATATCTGTGCACAAATGGTAATCAGTCTAATCAACGTACGCCACTCTTTGCAATGCTGTTCTCCTGATATCAATTCCGATTTTCTCGGAAACATTACGTTTGTAAAATATATGAATATGAAATTAATTAGTTTTTTCATTGTCTTTACTGTGCATTTATTAATTGCCAGAATTTTAATTAATTCCGTCCAAAAACTATTTAATAGTTCCATTGAGCGCGCTGAAATATGAGCTGTGCGCCTTCAGGTAATGTCCATAAATAACCGTCGGCGTGCGAAGGAAGTGCGATTTGAACGCTTAAAGAGGATGACAAATGCACTCGTTCTTCATTGACATTGTTGCTAACTCGAGAATGACATGAAATCGTCAAATCGGTTTACCACCCACAAAGCCTCAAAATACCCTTTATTTTCTAGAATAAGTCGTAAAGCTTGAACGAAACGCTAGTTTTAAATGATAACATCTACAGCTACTTCTAATTTGCAGTAAAAAAATCTGGAAGCATTTACTAATCAAGTAGCATGCATTCATTCAAGAAAAATGTTAAAAAGCCATGTTTGAATTTATCAATGAAGTCGTATACCTACTGTTACGTTTCATCGGTTTTATTTCCTCGTATATAGATAATGATAATAGAGTAATGGCATATTAAAAATGTCAAGGAGTCTATACATTTTCATAATAAGTTTATTGCAGGCAGTTGCATTAGGTGTGCTGAAGTAAAAAGTATTTCTACTCTTGTTAATTTATGTAATAAAACGAGGTAAACCTGATCAGTCAATTAATCCGTTAATGAGCTTATAATGTCCTGCGTTTTTGATTTAACTGAAAGCTTTTTAGTCATGTCTTTATTTTTTAATTCTCTTCAAACTGGAATAATAATGAACATCATCTATTTATGTATGACCCCGATATCTTTAGTAATTACTCCTTGAGTAGTTTTGTAAGTGGACGTTATCATGGTAATTTTATTATTATTAATAAAGCTTCCGCATTTTTCTTTTGAATTATTTTATCTTATGTCATTCATTAACACACATCCATTTGCTTTTTACTGAATATGATTTGCTTTATGCTCACTCTGCTTACCATTAATTAAGTTGAAGACAAGAAAGACGCACTTTTTAATCTTTCAGAACGGAAACACTTTAAAATTGTAGCAACAAGGACTGAATTCCATTTATTTTAATTAGACTTTTAATAAAGATAAACCTAATTTATCAATGATAACGCCACCTTGCTTGTCTTCATTAAATATGTCCAAAAGTGCAAAGTTTTTGGGGTAATGATTCGAAACTAAAATCTTTTCTTATGAAAGTCTCCGTATCTAAATAATAGCATTTTGATCTTTCGTCGTGCGTAAATCAATTATTATATTAAATCATCAGTTAACATGAAAAAGTTTTTGTAAAAACGTGACAAGCTACATAATCAAATTGTTGAGAAATAGGACTTTGAAGTTTCAGAAAAATCTATAAAATGTATATTTTGATATTATAATTCCTAGGTTTTTTGACAAGAGTAGTAACTCAGACAGTAACCTCCACAAGTTTTTTGGAAAATACCCAAACTCGTGACTGTGTGGCTTGTCATATTCTTGATGATTACCATCGAGTAAAAATGTCATTTAAAAAAAATGTGTGGCTTGTCAATATATTTTTTCAAATATTATCAAGGAAAATATCAATTTCAAATATTTGTATTACACTTATTCTGAGTTATATCTTTTGCGTTTGTTGAAAAAATTACGCCTGAGGGCATTTTTTATGGACTGATTTTTAAACTTATTGAAGACATTTTGAAAATGAATATTATTCAAACATAAAACACTGGTACAGTCCAGTAATGGCAAATTTAATGTATTTCAACAGAAAAACAATCCAAATTTCCGTTTTCAGACAAAATAATACGAATTAAGCAATTTCCAAACGGTTTGGTTCAATTTAAAGCCAGAAAAACTTGTAAACCAATGTAGGTATTTCAACAAAATACGTATTTAAATAGCCATTTTCGGCCCCTATAATACAATTTACGCAACTTCCAATCGATTATGCTCGATTTTAAGCCAGAAGTCAATGTATTTCAACAAAATAAATGCGTAAATAACAGGTTTCTTCCAAAATAAAGCAATTTGAACTATTTCCAACTTAATTTTGCTAGATTTTACTACAGAAATCTGTTTAAATCAAAATATTTTATAAAAATAATTTCTTCAATCTCAGTTGCTGAAATGAAGTAATTTGTGCTATTTTCAATCGATTTAGCTCTAAGTCAAAAATCAACTTGAATCAAAGCATTTTAACAAATTAAATACTTAAATAACAGTATCAATAAGGTGTTAAAAAAGATTGTAAAATATACAGGATCAAAATAAGCAAAAAATCTTAATAAACATGCGACCGCAAAGTAACGGTTTTGGAGATGTGCAATGAGAAAATTTTAAAATTTTGGAATCTAAATAATAGCATTTTGATCTTTCGTCGTGCGTAAAACGCATCAAGCTTAAAATATAAGAAATTGCGCAAAGCACAAGGAGATTTCTCGCGATAGTGTAACATTTTGTTAAAAAATAAGTAGAAGAAGAGTGTTTGTTGTTGTAGAGTGGAGCTCTAGATTTGGTGGGTTCTTTGTCAGTCAATGCCATAAATTGTTGTAATAGACGAAGCGGAGGCGTCGTAGAAGTCCACTATCTCCATATCCAAGTATGTTATTTACAGGGTGTCCTATTCCAGGAGCTTGGCTCGAGGCTAGACAAGATGCACGCGTTTTCCCGTAGATTTTAGCGGCGGCAATTATGAATGAACACATCGGCCATTACAAACAGCAAGAACCCATTACCTCGATGGTATTTTAATACAGTAATTTATTGTTAATGTGAATTCGCATGCGACCGGATAATATTCAAGCGTCCCGCCGCGCTCGATTGTCAACCGCCACGCCAAAATATCGAATAAATTCTTTTTGGAGAGGTTTTCGCTAAATTAATTGGGTGTAAGCGGGAGGAGGAGGACGTCATGGTCGGGTCCGCTGGTGAAATACCAAACCATTGTCCAGCCACCTACACGCGAGCGGCAAACTTGTTTATTTCAAAACAGAGTTCATTCCAGCCATTCGACGACTAGATAACGATATCGAGAACACAACGTTTCGACCAAAAGTAAAAGAAAATGTGTTCCGTCAACGTCGGCCCGAAGAATTCACACCTATCTGGTGCCGAACGAAATTAACATGTCACAAGAAAACCAAAAAATACGAAACGGCCAGATCGCCGAGGCCTGTCATAACACATTTCCAGATCAATTAGTCTGAAGGCGCGTATTTTGACAGGCATTGTGGATCGCACTCAAAATTCGACCTGTCAACAATACGTTTAATTAAAAACCATCCGCTTTTTATTGTTATTATCGGCGATTTTGGCGAATTTTTTCGTGATGGGAGTGCGCCGTTCCGTAATATTTATACATCAATTAATCAAATACGGTTTTTGTTTTGTTAATTTAAACCTTAATCAAAAGATAGTATCAGCGGGACACTCGTTAAAACTTCGTGGCGATTACAGCTCCTTAATAATAGCTCGCTGAAAATCGACTCTATTACGGTATTACCGATTTAATTTCGGCGATTTCTTAAAATCCAATTATAAGAGTCGACCGGGTTCGCCCGCTACAGATGTGTGGGCAGCAGGAATGTGAAGAACCAGGAAATGGATCAGCAGGACTCGTGAAAAATTTCGAAAAGCGCACACGTGCAGGAATTTTCCCATCGTCCATCAAATTCAGATAGCACTCTTTAGCACCGTTTCGATTAATTTCGCGGTTGGCCAGTGCATTATGTTAATTTTTCTCACAACATATTAATGGAACTGGATATTTTAATCTACATAAGGAGATTACTGGAATTAAACTATTTTAATAATCTCCAAGTTTCCGTGTCTCGGAATGCCGGAATTACCATAATCCAGCTACCTACTACTGGCAAATTTTTCCAATCGTCAAAATTTCATTTCTTGGTGTTTTGGTGTTGATCCGGCGGCGCATAAAGGATGATCGATCGAAAATAATTCCCTGATAATGAGGATGACAGTTTTTGGGCGTCATTCATTACCCGAAGACAGGCCAACATGTCTGGTGAGCGCGACTGTCGCGTCCGGACCCGATCAATTTTCGTAAATGATTTTTATTTTGGTCTCTGGTCTTCTTTATATGTCGCCGCCTTGTTTTGACTCGATCTCAACGCGCCAAGATCAACAAAATTTCATAAATCTTTGAAAAAACGGGAGTTGCTACAGTTAGCTGGACACAATCAACGAAATTAATTATCAGCATTGTGTGACCATCTGGCAGTCTCGTAAATCTAGCTCGAAGGACCAATCCAATTATCGTAAATACCACCACACTTAACACCGGATCGCCGATTGTAAGTCATCTTTGTGCGGCCAGAGGGCCTTCTCTGATGTCCCCTCTTTCTCAACGAAAGTGTTTCGCTGCTATCTTCACAAAATATCTCTTACTTCTCGCGCCATTGTCACGAATCGTTCAATTGCCTGGCACGACTCAACTTCTTCGCGGCCGGTTACAAGAATTCCAACTTTATCAACCTCACTTTGTTTGTCATTAAGATCTCGACGATGGATCCGGACTTTCTAGCTCCCGGAATACCGATCCCGGAATTTTTTTAAATCATAGATTACTCTCTAATACTCGTAAATCAAACCGACATCGACGTACAAATATAATCACTTAGACGGAGTTATTTCTTCTTATAATATCAATAAACATCAAACGACCAACTATTTACCGAGGTATTTGCCATCGTATATTTACGATGCTGAAATGTCAAAGGAAAACTGGACACGTCTTGGGTTTTACAGCCGTTTTATTGGGCCACGAAGTTTATCTAAAGGACAACATCTTTTAAGCCCATCAAAAGACTTATTTCTCAAAACTGTTTTTTTTTTATTTTTTGTTCTATTTAACACTTAAAGAAACAAATGTCTACTTTGTAGGTCCACATTTAACCTAAATAAAACCGTCGTTAATAGCTGCTTACTAGATTTTATTTTCTCTTTGCATTGTTAATACATTTATAGTCACTCAGTAAATAAATCATAATAAATTCAAAAAAAAAATAGATTTAAGAAATTTTTACGCAACATTTGTTGGAAACAAAATTTGAGTGATTCCACAGGATGCGGTCATATGAAAAATTTCTGAGAGATGTTTCTTTTTATTTCATGTATCTTGAATTAAGAATAAATATCCATGCTTTCTTCCTATCACATCTAGTTTTTCTACAAAATTAAAAACACGTTTATGATAAATTTTTGAAGATTAAATCAATTATTATATTAAATCATCAGTTAACTTGAAAGAGTTATTGTTAAAACGTGACAAGCTACATAATCAAATTGTTGAGAAATAGGACTTTGAAGTTTCAGAAAAATCTATAAAATGTATATCTTGATATTATAATTCCTAGGTTTTTTGACAAGAGCAGTAACTCAGACAGTAACCTCCACAAGTTTTTTGGAAAATACCCAAACTCGTGACTGTGTGGCTTGTCATATTCTTGATGATTACCATCGAGTAAAAATGTCATTTTAAAAAAATGTGTGGCTTGTCAATATATTTTTTCAAATATTGTCAAGGAAAATATCAATTTCAAATATTTGTATTACACTTTTTCTGAGTGATATCTTTTGCGTTCGTTGAAAAAATTACGCCTGAAAGCATTTTTATGGACTGATTTTTAGACTTATTGAAGACATTTTGAAACTGAATATTATTCAGACATAAAACACTGGTACAGTCCAGTAATGGCAAATTTAATGTATTTCAACAGAAAAACAATCCAAATTTCCGTTTTCAGACAAAATAATACGAATTAAGCAATTTCCAAACGGTTTGGTTCAATTTAAAGCCAGAAAAACTTGTAAACCAATGTAGGTATTTCAACAAAATACGTATTTAAATAGCCATTTTCGGCCCCTATAATACAATTTACGCAACTTCCAATCGATTATGCTTGATTTTAAGCCAGAAGTCAATGTATTTCAACAAAATAAATGCTTAAATAACAGGTTTCTTCCAAAATAAAGCAATCTGAACTATTTCCAACTTAATTTTGCTAGATTTTACTACAGAAATCAGTCTAAATCAAAATATTTTATAAAAATAATTTCTTCAATCTCAGTTGCTAAAATGAAGTAATTTGTGCTATTTTCAATCGATTTAGCTCTAAGTCAAAAATCAACTTGAATCAAAGCATTTTAACAAATTAAATACTTAAATAACAGTATCAATAAGGAATACAGAGTGTTAAAAAAGATTGTAAAATATACAGCAGGTAATAGTATGGATCAAAATAAACAAAAAAATCTTAATAAACATGGGTCCGCAAAGTAACGGTTTTGGTGATATCAAATGAGAAAATTTTGCCAATATTGCCAATAAATGTTTCAAAAAATTAATAATTTTCGATATCTTCGAAACTGTTACTTTGCAAACCCATGCTTATTAAAACTTTTTTGTTTTACCTCCTGAAATATTTTACAATCTTTTTTAACACTCCGTAAAATTATGGCATGACTTCTATCACTTTTCATAATGTTCTTTTCTTACTTCTTGGCTTTAATTTTTTTAGTAGGGTTCAGTTGTAACACAGATTCTTTTTTTACATAGAAATCAAATGTTTTCGACCTATTTCACCTCAGAAAAAGCAGTTGCGATGTTGCCAGTGAGGCAATGGCTGTGAAACGAGTATCATAACCAAATTCAATATCTTAAACCCCAAAAGTCATGTCGACCTGCGTTTTTAGTGGAATTTTCTAACTTTTATTTTGTGATGTCAAGGAACAACTCTTTAAATTGTCAATTTCGACTCATTTGATCATTTCTTTTCAATTTTAATATGTCATTTGAAGTTACAAAATAGAATGTTTTATTTTGAGGAACAAGCTTTATTATCATTTTTTCAAACTGTAATTCTGTCTCGAGAAACTTCTCGAGCTGCCAAAAGGGTTTTCATATTTCCTTTGAATGTTATGAGTCAGCCGAATCCGCTAACGAATGATCTGACGCCCCTTGACTCCGGTGTTTCTCCCTTCGTCACGTAATAACACTCCAGGTGGGCCTGGTGCATCGCCTTCATGGCAGTAGAGTTGGAAGGTGATGGCAATATCGCGATAAGGTGTTTCTATTAGCAAGCTCTAACATTGTTCACAGATTGAAAACGATGACTGTACAGAACCGTTGTGGTGTGTATATATTTTTTTTCGGGTAATTGATTGTAATGTTGGCGGGTGTGGCGCGATCCGGGACGTGTAAGAAGAAGAAAAACGCCGAAATTCCACAACGTTGCCCCTTATCTAAACAAGTTAGGGCACTTAGGCCGCGGCATCGTGTGTCGGACGGTGATAGGTAAACAAGGTGAAAGGAATTGAGATGTGACCGCTCCCTTTGAGCTCACGATCGATCAAAACGACACCTCGTATCCCAAAAATCCACAGAAAAACTCGAGTAAAGGATCTCTGGGAAACGGCCTTCAAGAGATAACTTTATTAGTGGATGAGTGAGAGCGATATGAACTAGAGCCGTTCTGTACCCACACAAGTCACGGATTTCAAACAGGTCGTTGACAGAAGGAAATTAGGAAACTCATACTCGTAAAAGTACGAGGATATAAACAAATTTTAATTGACAAGTCTACATTTCATTGATCGGTTTTTATTATTTTCATTAAAAAAATACAATTTCTATAAATAAAAAACAATATCACAATGCGGAAGCACGTAATGTACGGCTTCTGTAACGTTATCTGCAGAACCACTAATATCTTGCCTAACCAAGTGTCTTTCATGCGGTTAAAACCTTCACACGTCATTAAATCAATCAAATGCCAAACTCACTCTTCTTACACTCTTTCTCACTTGTGTCACTCCCATCAGCAATCAAGAACTGTTGGATTTCTTCTAAAGTCTTGCCTTTAGTCTCAGGTACAAACTTGATGATGAAGATTAATCCGACAGCTGAACACGTCGCAAAGAACCAAAAAGGCACGTACATTCCAAATTCGTCTTTGGTGAATTGGAAAAATTTCGACGCCACTGCTCCCATACTAACCGAAAAGGTATCAGCAGTGCCCAAAGCGACGGCTTTAACATTTGTTGGAAATAATTCACTTAGTACTGAAACCGCACCGAAAGCCAATCCAATACTAAACAAGACGTTATAAGACACCAGAGATGTAATCGGTAACCAATCAAAAGTTTCAACAAAGTCGGGATACCAATCTTTGATGAAGAAATACGTAGCAAGGAAAAACACGGAAATGCTACAACCAGCTGTTGATGTAATCAAAAGTGGCCTTTTTCCGAATTTATCCACGACGAAAATGGCCACTAAAGTTGCAATTAATTCGACAGAACAGTAGATAATTACGGACAATTCCGAATCAATGCGACTTCCAGCCTCTTCAAAAATCATCGTAGTGTAAAACAGACACGGATTTTTGCCGCTAAACTTGTTAGTTAGGCAAATAATGACATAAATGAAACAAGCTCTCCTATTGCTCGGAACAGTGAAAAGATCCGTTACTTTGGCCTTTTTGCTTTGTTCTTGTCTCGTTACGGCTTTACACAATAAATCCAATTCATCTTCAACATCTTCAGTTCCTCGCAATATTTTTAAACTTTTCTCAGCATCCGCCACTTTGTGTTTCTTGATGTAATAATACGGAGATTCCGGCATCCAAACGAAAGTTGCGAAATGAACCAAGGGAACAAGAGCGCAAATTAGCGACGATGTGAAAATCGAATATTTCTGGCCAATAATATTAATAAAAAGTGTACCAGCGATTCCTGCAATTGTCGGTGTCGATGCCAAAAATCCACGAATTTTAGGATCAGAAATTTCACCAATGTACATAGGTAAAGCGGTGTAAAGGGCACCTTCAGTTGCCCCAATTATAAATCTGATGCCGGAGATAACCCAAATGTTGTTGGCATAAGCAGTCCAGATGAACGAAAAGAAAATTATTGGAGTCATAAGCAGCGTCGTGTTTTTTCTGCCGATTATGTCAACCAACACTGCGGCAAGGAGTGCTCCGACTGGAGCTCCCAAAAGGGGCATAACGGCACACCAAGAGCCTGCATCACTAGTCGTGGGAATAGTAGAGTTGGCACTGAGAAGTTGAGGCAAATAGGGAGATGTCCATCCCAAATTAATCCCAGAAGTTATAATAGAAAAAGTTCCTAAAATTATTAATTAGTTTCGCTTTATTGAGGACGCCTCAAAACGTACCAGAAAAGGTGGCTAAATATTGGAAAAGGTTTCCGTGGCTGTGTGAAAAACGCATGGCTTGCTTGACTATACGAAATTAAGGAAATTGTAGCGATCGAAGTCTTTAAAAGGAACCGGGAAGTCAACAGATATTAACTATGCAAACATTACTAATCTCTCTATAAATTAATGACGTTTGTTTGCAAAATTAATTCCTAAGATCATAGGATTTACTTAAATCCTTGTTAAACAGAGTAATTCCTTGATAAACAACTGAGTAAAACAAAATATTTACAGGTGGTTTAGTAGCGATTCTATTTTTGGCTTTAGGTCATTGGGGTTAAAAGTAGATGTTATTTTACAAAAGCAAATTATTATCATCATGTCCGGTCAACTAACGCTTTCCATATTTGACCGATTATTTATACCAAGGGGCAATCGTGGTCTTGTAACTGGGTCAGTGAGGAGGAAGAGTTAAAGTTTCTCAAAAAATGTGACCAAATTAGGTAGAAACTTATCATGACGACAGAGTGGAAAATTTTCTGCAATAACCCTTTACAAATATTTGTATTTTTGTCTTGGGGCTTATTTAAAATTGTTATTGTGACCTATTTTTAGTCGGAAACAATAGAAATATGATGGTAATGGAAGAAATGTGTTTGTGGATTAGGGAATATTGTATTGCGTCAAATACATTTTCCAGAAATAATCTTATTGCGTTTCGGGTGGTCTAAATTCTTGTCGCTTAATTGTTGTTGTTTGGCGTTGCGATTTTCTGAAGAAGCAGGTTTAGGAATTGCGTATTTTTTGACGGTGATCTTCACAGTTTCATCCGCGATCGCATTTCAGAGTATCCACTTCTGTAATTGTTATGTGCCATAAAAAGCTGCACGGACATGTTGTCTTCCATCCGAGAGCTCCATTCGTAATTGTGTAAACCAGCTGTGCTAATTCGCTGCAAATGACTTAATCTGCACATTTCTCCGAAACACCGGTGAAACTACCAGTGACATTTTAGATCAAATTCTTGATTATTTGACGAGTTTTCGTCGAAAACGTCGAGATTTGCGAAAAAATCCAACTCGTACGGCGGATAATTAGTTTTGACGTTTGTTGACGAGCATACTAAAAAAACTCATACATAAATGGATCAATTACGCAACTCGAGGATTAGTTATTAAAACAATAATGGTAGCGATGAGTGCTCCGTCCTTGTCCAACAAGTGTGCACTTTGTGGTACATTACCATTACAAGTGTTAGACTCCGGACGAGTCTTTTTCTCATGTCCGCAACTTTATACAAGTTGAGTTTTTAAACTGTAATTGCGGAGTTTACTGGTTCGAGCATACGGCATTTGTCGAGGTGGTCTCAGGGATTGATTTATCGCGTATGCTATGCGCAATTATTCCGTAATTAACTTCGATCGACAAGTTTTTTTTCCAGTAGAAAATTTTCTTTATAAAATTAATAACACACCGTCATTAGTATTCTCACTATTTGTTCATGTACTATTATGCATAAGTTTTTTTACTGAATATCTAATCGACTTTTTCCAAGTAAAACAAACAAGTCGATCCCGCAGACATGACACATGAAGACCCTAATTAGGCGCTGAATACGGACAGACGCTCATTAGGATGCAGAAGGACATTATCTCGGACCCGAAACGGCTCTATCACCCAAGTACCGAAAGCAATACAGATCCGAACCATAAATTATCGTAGACGTCACATTCTGATTAGGCCTACCAGAAACGCACTCGACTTGCCGCGTCAACAGTCGAATCGATTTCGCTATCGCCACCATCGCCATTTATCGAAAACTGTCCATCGAATTCCGATGAAAGATGTCAACCGAAAGATACAAGCACGCCCACCGATAGACCCAAGAATTTTGACCTCGCTTTCATTCAATGCAAAACCACTAGCACAATCTCCAAATTCACTCAGGCGCTTCTCCATGACGATATATCCAAAACCACTTTCTGGATCGGTGTCACCACGTCTATTAATGAAACTGTTAATTTTTTGCAACTAATGCCCACTAAAGAAGTTCCTCGTTAGAGGCAGGTTGAAGACGTGGAAAACTATAGTTGTTTAAGCAGCAAATCTAGAAGTAGATATAAAACTGTTTTTTTTTTCAAAAATCGGTGATGTCAATAACAAAAAATTCTACCACTCGTATCTGCCTAAGACCTCTTTTTATTAGTATTGAACTATAAACCCTTTTAATGTCGCACACACAGAAAAAAATTTAAGTTGTACAGTGGCAATTACACGAAAAATTTCCGAAGTCTAAAAACTCTTTTCTTACTGCTGGATCAAGAATTTTATTCCGCTTGGAACTAATAACCAGTGCTGAGACTAGGCATTAATTGATTATAAACGAGTTTCAGTTTTGCGCCCTTAAGTAGAATTTTTTTAATATGATTTCTGTTAGAGATATTAAAATCAAAAAATTATGGACTATACAGGCCATGTCTCGCCAACAGTCAAACAGTTCGTTCCGTTTCGAGAATATTTATTTGGGGAAAGTTTTGGGAAATACAGGGTGCGCCAGAATTTTGACATTTATTTTTTGACATTTGACATTTTTTATGTCTATTTAATGACACTGATGATCTTGTATATGTTTTTTCATAATTATTAAGTAAAGATACAAAAATGTTGCCAATAAAAGTAACAAATAGCATTAAACCGAGTTACAATTTAGGATACAGCTTCCTTGCTTCCTCTTCTATTAGCCTGTAGCAAAAGAACATGGAAAATTATTTTTCCAACAAAAATAGAGTCAAAGGGCAAAATTTAAACTCTCATAACTTCAAAATTTTTATAGATAGAATTTTTTTAACATTTTTTCCATGTTCCTGGTGTCTTACCTTATGACGCATTTTTCTCTGGGGCGCGAGTTTAGGCGCCCCTGTAGAAACCTAAACAAACAATACAAAAATAAAAATATACGAATTTGGAAAAATTAAACCAACATTTGAAATTTCTAAGGAAATCTTTTTTGCTTCATACTGGCAAATTCATTTATTATTTGATCATAATTTAAATTATGTGCAATATCTATTTCAGTAATTATAATGCTTAAACCTGATAGACGGTCTTGTGCCACTGACGATCATAGATAGTTTTTAATCAATTTTAATTTCGAAAAAAACCTTCGCAAGATGCACTTGTTATTGGAAAAGTAAGATTTTTTTAAAACAATGATTCTAAAGAATTTTTATTAATATTTTCTAAAACTGACACTACTGGTATCCGAATTCTCCACTGTCTTCTTCAGAGGTTTTTTTAAACAAATTTTCAATTTTTGTTGTAGTAGGTATCAACTTTTACAGAATCTGAGGAATTCTTTGAATCCTTTTTCGATTCCTCTAAAGAGGCGGACTACGAAAGAAAGATAAAACTCGCCACTGTAGTCTTTTTAATATCTCTTACTTGATTCATCACTTCATCACATTCGGCTTGAACAAAATTTATTAAAAACTTGGCACTGCTAGTTTGCTCTAATTGTCTGTTGTTCTGTTTTTTTTGTAATAAGCTCCTGAAGGTTTTTATTTTGTCTTTTATACATTTTTGGTCAGTCTTTCTTGATCATTTGAAACTCAACACAATTCAAAAGACTGAAAGCGGTCGTACCTCTTATCAATGAAATGAAGAATTTGAACTAATATTTAAATATGAACTAATGCTTAACTAGTAAAAAAATGTCTTATTGAAGAATAATGGGAACTGCAGTTGGTTAATAGTATTTTTTGCGCCCGCATATTTTGTTATTGTAATATTGTAGACCTTTTCGATTTGGCGCCCCTAGGCAGGAGCCTACTTCGCCCATACCTAGTTTCGGCACTGCGATTTAATGAAAAATTGTAATCTAATTAGATTTAAAAACATGAAATATGCTGTAGTAAAATCAATGGATGCTACAAACCACACATGGCAATTTTTAAAGCCAAATGCATGGTAAAAGTTTACAACACACACTAGCAAATAAAAAGATGAGAATGTTTTGAATCAGCTCGGTTGTGTTGTTACGGTATAAATGTGTCTTTTTTGTATTAAATTTTGGAAAAAAGCAGGTTAAGACAGGCTGCGATTGGGCGTATATTGATATAACTATATTAAGTCCTAAGTGGTGCTGTTGATGGCGATACCAACCTATTAAGGACGCCGTGAAAAATGTCGCCATTATTTTGCGACCGGCGGCAATAAATTTCGTTCGAGATCTGGTAACATTTCGGCAATTAAAAAAACTGGGAGATGAAAAAGACACACACACCAAGTCTTGGAAAAAAGCGCGACCAAAAAGAAGAAGGACCTCGCGTTACATTTTCCTCTCTGCTGCTATGAATAACATCGGAACATTTTTATTGACATTTATAATAGATTGGAGCACGTTCGGCGGCCGTTTACTATAAAATACGACGCCATCTGGTTGAGGATTTACGGTTAAACACAAGCGCCTCTTGCAGGACTGGGGTGATTTTATTTTCGCCCTTTAAGACGGGTAATTTACGCTGATCGTAAATCGCCGACGAGATATAGCGCAACCCTCGGGGCCGATATTGTAATAATGCTAATAAGTTACCGATTACAGGGTTTGGCGATCGTAATGTCCGATCAATTCACCTCGGATCGGCCCTCCTCGTCTGACGTGAGCCATCGACGCCACTGTCTTATCGATGAGGGTGTGTCTGCACAGTAGCGCGCCCCGGGCGCCACACGCGGTTGCACTTTTATGCAAAATATGCCGCCAACCCCTCGGCAAACCTGATTATCTGAGAAAGGGATTTTTTACCGCCGTTTTACACTTTTTTCACAAATTACACCACCACACGGCCTTTTGTGAAGAACAACGATATATTAAAAAACAAAAACTACCTCTTCAATGATTGTTTTTTCATAGTTGCCCCGCTAAAAAACTATTTGTTTTAGACTTCTGGCGAGCATTTGTTTAAAAGTAATAATTTTTTGGTATACGCTCTTGAAACAAGCTGAGCCTTTGCTGGACCCAATAAAATAATATAAAAAATGATTATATTGCTAATGGTTATTAATACCCAAAATACACGTTTTCAGAACGGATAAGTCAATTTAGTTACGATGGTGGCGAAATTTGTTTAATTAATACTAGGTCTAAATTTGTTGTATAATAAATTATTTTGATTGATTATTGTTGCTCTTTCTTAAAACTCTCATAGATAATAAAAAATCTTAGATCCCCACAAGGCACACATTTTTTCGAAAAAAAATGGTCAGGTCTACTAAACACGGGACATTCGATGGAAGTACAGTTCCAACAAAATTAGCTTGTTTTCTCATTTCACGTCAAATGTTTCTGCTTCTACTTAGTTTTCTAATAATAATAACTGAAAATTATTATGCTAATTACATGATAAAGATGAGCATAATCCGTCTTTTGCTTGGGTTGGTACAAGAGCAGGTAGAGATCCTGAAATATATTTATTAATAATTTAAAAACAATAGTGTTTTATTACATATTAAATTGTTGAATTTGTTAAGAATTAATATTTTGTAATAAATACCAAAACCCTAAAACGGTCTACCGTTAAATATCATGACTTTTACATCAATCACAATATCTCAAAAACCAAACACTTTTTTAAAAAAAGGCCAATGCATCGGCCTATAGAATATTCTTTTAAATTATCTTACAAAAACCAAAATTGATTACTTGAAAAATGACTGAGTAAAGTTGTTTTCAAGTTCACCATTTATGCGTTTTTGTTCTTTTTTTAAAAGTATTGATTTTTTTTTTTTAAATCTTAACGTATGGGCCTGTAGATTTAAAAAACCTTTATTTTGATGTATAATACATGAAATTCTGTTGCATATTAAGAGAGTAATCTTGTTTTCAATATACTACCGTCTCGAATCGTTGGTCGTACCATAAGGTGACCAACTACAGAAAACCAAAAACCAGGACTAAATATTTATTTTAAACAAACAAAAACAATTACTTACATAAAAAACATAAACAAAAGAAAATATCATTATAACACTATTAAATTAAAAAAAATACATATAAAACACCTACCTATTTGTTCATTTATTAAAATTATATTTCTTTGAAGAATGAATTGCTTTCTAAGATTTTTTTTTTTAAGATCCCCAAAAATTACGTATGTATAATGTAGGTTGGTTTTTACCATAAGCATCGAACGCAACGTTGTAACTAGTAACTGAGTCGCAAATTATTCATTTGCGAAAAAACACATTCAAAAAATTGTATGTTCCCGGAAGACACATACAGTACTCATATGTAAAATTGTTTTCTTTAAAATGTTTGAAAATCTCCACTCATCTATCTGAAAATCTAACAGATTTGTTCTTCCATTCTTCGATTTTTTTTCTGTTAGCTACATGTCTCGCCAAAAAACAAAATTCGTCAAACAGTTCCGTTTAAGAATATTTATTTGGGGAAAGTTTTGAGAAGTATAAATCGCAGAGCTTACATCAGTTTTCAATCAAAATCCATTTGAAATATTCTAAAATGTCAACTCCATTCACGTTGAATTAAAATCGATTACAATGTTTTTAAAAACTTGTTGATTTCACCATTTGTCTGTAACGACTCAACCATATTTTTAACAGCAAATGGCAAAAATGCCGTATTTTTTCGGTCTTTTATTTGCATTTGAAGTTGCTTGTCAGAACATTAAAAAACAGTACTTTTACAGTTTTTTTTTTACAATTTTTTGACCAGGACAGCATCCACAAAAAAGAGTACTGTCCTGGACAAAACAGTACGGTTGGCCACCTTAAAGTACCAACAATACTGTTTGCTTAATGTCCTATTTCAACAACTTTACTGTTATGTTTATTGTGCTCGCATCTTCGTAAATAAACTATACGTCCAGTAATGCCAGTTTTATTTTATCCTTGATGTCTATATAATGCATGGATACTTTGTTTCTAATAACCATGGTATGTCACTTGGTCTTCATAGTAGAGATGATTTAACAGCATTGTCTACATTCTTTTACGTTGTTGGTACAACGCTGGTAGTTAATTTCAGTCTTTTGTTAAGTAGATTAATCTCTTTTCGATGTGTCTGTCATCACCCTTCACTTTGATTGTTGTGTATTCTACAATGTTTAAGGTTATTGCTAATTTCTGATCGTGACGTCTTAGAATTAAGTGTTGGAAGGGTGTTTAGAGTTCATGGCTTCTTGTAGAAGTGCAACACAGGAACATTAAAGATAAAATACAATGGTTTGCATTGTTTGCTTAGGCACGGGTGCCTATTGAAACAGAACGAAGTTAAGTTTCCTTCGACTTGTGGAAACAAGTGTTAAAGAATATGGTGGGTAAAGTAACACCTCCCATTGTTTCAAGTCAAAACGGCCCACAGTCGCAAACAATATTATAAACGTTATGGTAAATCGAAGCGTCGTCGTCGTATCTGCATACAAAAACGGCCGTGAGAGAAACCACATCGAGATTTACATGTGCCAAAATTGTATTCAAATGTCCTCGAGATAGATAGGGATGGAAATTTGCAAACAGAGCGGTCGGTGGTCGACCTCCCTCCGCAATAATTTTTGAACGTCTGAGACATTCCCCATCGTTTTACATAAATTCCCATTTCAATGCACAATTCGAAATACCGAAAAGTCTCAGTCGTAAAACCCGTTGCACTACATATAACCAATTTCACAGTTATTAATTCTTCCTGCCGATTGAATTTTCCAATTAGAAACCGCGATTCTATCGTGTTCGAATCGAGACCATTAATGCGTCTGTATATTGGCTGTAATTACACCATGGTGATAAATCAATTTGCGGGCCTTTCAGTTCCGGACCTCCGGACTCGAATCCGGGGACGTTGACCTGCCAATAGATGGCGTTGATATTCAAAGACGACAGCGTGGGCCACGCGATGTCGCGACCTGCTAATATATGTCCACGTTGCCCATTAAAATAACGGAATTGCATCGATATTGCACGGTTTGTGTGTACGCAATTGCAACTAACAGCACCAATATTATAATTAAACAAGATCCAGACCTGCTTAGGGTCTCTATTCTAGTAATAATTGCATCAGCATCCATCTTGCTCATTTGCTAACGACCGTGCTTTCCGTCTTCGTTCCGTTCGTGGCGGACTCCTTCTTCTGCCATCAGTAACCGCCGGTAATGATGAACCTCCCACTTCAGACATGCGGTATAATCAGTCATGTCCTGGCAAACACCTATAAACTCACTTGAGCAAGACTTTGATATATTATTTGTGTGAACAACACAAGATTAAAAACAGGCAAGATTTGTTCTTCAAACTTGTCATGTTTCTTTGGTCTTTCACACCTTCTGATGTATATTTTTTGCAGGTTTCGGCGACCGATCCCGACTGCGGCGTCAACGCTATGGTAAATTACACTCTCGGTGAGGGTTTCAGCAAGCTGAAGGAGTTCGAGGTGCGTTCGGCCACCGGCGAGGTCTGCATCACTTCTTCCTTGGACTACGAGACACGAAACGTGTACGAATTTCCGGTCGTTGCCACCGACAGAGGTAATTCGATTTCGAGTTTCTTCGCAGTATTGCGGAAACCGAGCGTGAATACTCCCCATAACACATTAACTATTTATGAAGTGCAAAACTAAAGGAAACAAAATGAAAAGCACGATGTCATTCCTTTTCGCTCACGAAAACGTGCCTAGCCTTTTCAGCAGCGCCGGTGTGTTGAGGTGATCTAAACTAATCGCTTTAAGCTCGCTGTAATTGGAAGGATTAATTATGTCGACGGGTTTGCATGCATAACTCGAGAACAGAAGAATCGTCTTGATCGTTTTTTCTTGCCCAAGTAAAATCGTGTTCCGGAAGTATTCTCGCAAAAATTTCATCGATGAATAAATACCGCCCATCAACAGGCTGATCCAGCACACATAAATCATAAACCGTGCAGATTCTCAAAATTGAAAAGTCCACCAGATGAAGAATGACTCCGCCGCTGTTTACCGTAACATTTTCCATAAAATTCACAAGATTAACGATTCTCTGCTTTCCACTCAACATACCAGGTCGTGCAACTAGATTGTAATAATTATCCGTTTCTAACGGCAACTAGCAAAAACAACCCTGTATCATTTTTTCTCTTAATTGCAGGGGGTTTGAGCACAACCGCTATGGTTAAAATCCAAGTAACCGATGTCAATGACAACCGCCCCGTTTTCTACCCTCGTGTCTACAACGTTTCACTGCGCGAGGGTGGCGCCTCCTCTTCGGCGACAACCCCTGTGGTCGTTGTTGCTACCACCGACCCGGATTCTGGCCGTTTTGGCACCGTCACCTACAAAATCGTGGCCGGAAACGATGCTGGACTTTTCCGCATTGACAAAAACTCCGGGGAAATTTTCATCAATCGGCCCAATCTTCTCTCATCCCGGAGCCAGCCATATCACCGACTCAATATTAGTGCTACTGATGGTGGTAATTTGAAATCTCTCGCCGATGCTGAGGTTTTCATCAGTGTTATTGATTCGGCCCAACGTCCACCCATTTTCGAACATCCTCGATACACCTATTCGGTGAAAGAAGACGTGAGGAAAGAGACGATAGTCGGGAATGTCAAAGCCACTGTCAGAGATTCAGGTTAGTAAATCCTAGATCTTCGGTGATGGATGGAAAGGAGAAAATGAGATACGGAGAGGTCGGAGCAATTCTCTTTCAACCATTACATCTAGATAGAGAGTCGTATATTATATTGTAAAACGGAGGAAAAATGACAATCACGCGTTCGTGTTTACAGTAACAACCGCACTGATAAAAACGTGTACCGTTGGATGTGGATATGGTGCCTGGAATAGCGAATCGCTGTGGAATGTGTACATGCAAAAACGGGTGAATTTCAAACAAGAAATGTAATTGGACAGAATGATGGGCATCTTAAACCATGACTGCATTAAAATTGAATTTAAATAAGTTTTACTTTTGGAAACTTCTCCAAACAAGATGTTTTACAACAAGTTTATTATTGCAAATTATGGAAAGAAGAAGCTCACTCTTAAATTGCGTAAAAAGTAACTCCTTAAACCTCCAAGACAACTTTCGAATACCATAAAACGTAGTAATTAGGTGTAAAATCCAGTTTGGAATGAACAGAGTCATAAAATTGTGACAGAATACAAAAATACTTTAACTCGATTACGTGACTATGAAAAGATACAAATAAAGAAGACGATTTCTTCTCGTCAATTTATCATTTAAAATGACTGGAATCACCCATTCAAATGGAAATAACATTGTTGAACGTTTTTATAGTTTTCTAAAAAGAAAAAAAAATCGGCAGTTTAAACCAAGTTGACAAAAATGCAGATAGTCATGTTTATAAAAGTCTGCAAGAGTTTTTAATAAATCAAAAAGTTTCGGCAAATGTTTAAATAATTAATTTTTTTATTATATTCGAACAGCAAGTACTGTCTGTTTTATAAAATAGGTACCGTAAATCGGGGTTATTTTGACATAGTTTGAGGGTTTTATTAATGTAACTTTTTTACTTGTTGCAATATTTTCTTGAATCGGTTAGCATCAGAACAAGTGATCCTTCTGCTTTAACAAACAAACTTAAAATTTTGCCTCAAGCTCATAGTTTTTCCAAAAAAGTAGAAAATTTGGTGTCAAAGAAACCCCGATTTTGGGGTAATTTTGACAGTCCTTTTAATTACGTTGAAAATCAAAGTTATGCTAGCCTGGGGGGTACTTTGACACCTAGAACTAAAAGTATGTAATATATGATGTAAATAAACTTTTTTGCATAGTGATTATTAAAGGTCGGATTATATGCAAAAAGCATATTTGTTATTAAGAGGTATATCAACAAAATTGTAAGTTTTCTATGTATATCTAATGTTTTTTAATTAAAATAAGCCAAATAAAAAATGCATACTTTGCAACTTGGTGCATATTTTAGGAAATATTGCACATTTTTTTCAAATCACTAATTTCCGATTAAAAATTTCAGTTCAAGTTAAAAATTGGTCCGTTTATGAAAAATGATCCGATTACAAAATATTTTAAAGAGAAAACAACCGGTAATTCGTAAACCAAACTCAAAAAATTAGTACCCTACTGAATGTTTCCTTTTTAAATTGTATTGAACCAAGCGGTTCTTTTTTGCATATTTCTTAATATTTTGTGCATATTTTTGTGAAAATACGTGCATATATATGCGCATACTTTACGATTTTTTCGTGCATATAATCCGAGCCTTAGTGATTATGAAAGTTGAATTTTCACTTATAATTTACACGAGAGATTTTTTTCGAAGTAAACTTGACATTTTAATGAGAATTTTATTTTCTGGCAATTTAACGAAAAAAACTGCTCCTGAAAAAATTAATTGTCATCACAATTAATAGTATAGAAAGTTATATATTTTTAAACGATTTCTATAGTTATATTTCTATAGTTATATCTATAGTTTCTATGTAGTCCATTACAAAGAGCTTGTGATACATTACGATTTGATTTATCAAATTGATATCTTTTTGGTCTTTGGGGTTCTTGGGATTATCATTATGCAAAAATAAGTTGGGTACAACTCGTTTTGTAAGTGCTTTTTTGCTTTTTTCACTCATTTGCTTAGTAACGCTAACCCGGCAAATTCAAATTTTGATTATTCGAGGGCCGTTTTCGCCCAAATAAAATTAATTGAAAAATCGAAAAAAATGTCGATAGATAGCCCTTTTCGAACACTACAAGCTCCATTAATCAGATTTTAATTTCTGTTTTTCCTGCAGCCGGAAAAAAATAAAAACTAATGTCCCAGCTGGTAGATTTTCTTAAAAAAATTCATTTTTTGGTATTGGCTTTTATAGGGCAAAAAAAAATAAAGTAAACATAATTTCGGTAGTTAACTACACTAAGAAGAAACAAAATTAGTAGCCCCATAACGTGTTAAGGGAAAGTCAAAATTACAAAAAAAAATTGTCACCGGAAATGGAAAAATTGAGATTGAAGGAATTCTGCAGCAAGTAAAACAAACATTAGTACTTGTTGTTAAGTGATTGTTGAAAAAATAGGGAAAATGAGGAAGGAATCACACTGAGGACGCGTAAAGTTCAAAAGTTCAAAGCTTTGATAGTTTCTCGCATTTCTAGCATCAGTTTGTGTTTTCTCGTCGAGTATTGCCGTCCATCTGGCTTTGGAAAAATTGAGTGAGACAGGTTCAGCAGTGTGTATGTGCGTGTGGGCGTCAAAAAGGAAAGAATATGATTGGTCGTTGATATAAAATCCTTGTCTATTTTTCTGTTAGTAGCGTAATGTATGTAATGGCCGGGAAGCAAATCGTCCGGTATTCGCATTCTGCCACATTTGCACGGTAATAGTCCAGCGTGTCGGTCTTCAATACTAACTATTGTCCTGTCTCTCGCGTTGTCCGCCCATGTGGTCATTGTCTCAGTAGTATTCATTTATTTCACGGCGTTTCCCGCAAACTCGGCTACTGCTCGGCCTTAATGGGACATGCATGGCCGTTGTTTATTTTAATTGAAAATCGAATCGGTTCTCACGTCGTTGCGGAAATTTTCTCCAATAGACGAAAAAATTACCATATGGACAGGATTCCAAAATAGTCCCATTACAATGCTAAATTGGTCATTGTTGTACAAACTCGTTTATTTATTGGATGAAATATAGTCATTAGTGACACCTGACGTGTTACTTTGCATATTAGGCTAATGGAGGTGTTACTTTTTATCTGACAAAAACTGTTAATTTTAATTTGATATCTTTATTTAAACAAGTTTGCATGTTAGACCGAGATAAAACTCCACTCTTCGATTATATAACTCCAAAAAGATCGATGATGGAGGAGGTTTTTGTCGGTATCCCGCCCAACATTACACGAATTTCGGGACGAATTTTCCTCTAATTAACCTGTCTTGAGGGTGACGGCCATGGATCGTAAACCGAGCGCAGTTAGCGCGCTTATAAAATCCGGGAACGAAAAAAAATTATTACATTTTATGTTTCATTTGATTTTAAATTGCAATTCAACAAGGAATAAGTAATAAAATCGTCGTAAAGTCGGCCCAACGACACAAGAACCACGGCCTTCATTAACTTAACGATCGCTTTCTTTTTAAGAAAATATCAAACCTACCCGGACTCGATTGGACAACGGATTTTCATAGCTTGTTATGGTGCCGAGGCGATTTATGAATTTTTGCCAACGCTAAAAACACACGTCTAAAAAACAAGCCATTTAGACAAAACGGGAAATAATTGTGGATTTTATTTTATTTCTACACATAAACAAAGCACCTTGGCGTTTAACAAGCCAGCTCTCAGGAATTTAAAGCCAGAACGAAACACTTTTACTGGTTTTTGGAATAAACACAAAATTCTACTCTTTTACATACTTTTTATTTTAGGAGAAAAGATGATTATGCATTCACTGGATACCAATGAATAATTTATGTTCCTCTTTTATTGCTCTTTTTTTACTTAATATAAAGTTCTGCAGAAATACAAATCGCCATAAAAATGAAGTTTCAGAAAAAAAGATCAAGATTTTCTTTTTTTCTCATTATTTTTACTTCAAGTTCACCGAAAATAAATGAATTACGGGTATAAGTTATTCCTATTTCAAAGGTGCTTTGAGTGCTTTGCTAGCAGGGGAGACTAGTACAAAATCTCCCCTTAACGAAAAAACAAAATTACTTTTAAGTTTAAAGAACTTATGTGTATTTATTAATGTGTGATGAAACTATGGCCCATTTTTTACAACTGCTAGAATAAAATATTTGGGTGGAGCCATTTTCATATTATTTTTTTATTTACTTGTAAAATAATAGAAATAAATTGGTGAAAAATGATCCCAAATAAGATAAGCCATTTTACTAAAACAATTTTAATATGTGGTAGTTACATCTTGTTTTAACCTATTTAGATCACATACACATCTGTGTCGTTTTTGTCTACGTTAGCATAAGCCCAATTTTTTGCACTGGTAGCACTGTATTTTTTTCCCACTTTTTTTTTCTCACTTTTAAAGTTGAAATATTTTAACTTGCAATACATACACTTAACGTTATTTTCAACTCCTTGGTTCATTCCAGAAAGGGATTTTTCTTTTGTACTTATCTTTTTTTTCTTGTTTGTTTTTATTGTTTTCTTTTTCTGCTTTGTGTTGTGCTAATTTTATTCTTTTTGCTGTTTCTTACATTGACTGATTGCTTTTTGGATTCCATGAAGGTATGTTGAAGTATCCCGCGATCATTTTATACACAAACCACGGAATCGTTTTACCCCAATCAGTATTTTTACATTTCGAATTAAAATATAACTTCCAATATAATGTAGAATTCGATACTCTAACGGTATATTAAAAAAAATATCTCCATTTATATTACAGCTATCAAAAATACCCTTACCTTAAAAAACCAGCGTATTCCAATTTTTCCCTAATAAGATAGCGATGACACGGACAAGCGATTTGTCATTAATAATAATGACTGAACGAAATTCACAAATCTTGGAGATTTATCAAAACTAGGTGTACACATTTTTTGATTATCATACTTCGAATAAAGAAATCCAAAAAAATTGAATTGGGCTATTTATTAACGAGACAAAAGTCCCGTGAAATCTAACGCCAAGCGTCTTTTTGCAGTGATTCGCAGTTTATGAAACTTATTGAAATGGAAATCAAATTAAAACAGCACATAGGTACCTACTCAGGATTTTAATAAACTTTAATACCTTCTTTCTATATTTTGTTGCTTTTCTTAGACTTGTGTTTAAGAATGCCAGAAAAATGTTTTTTCTGTAATATATCTGCAATCTAAACCATAACAGAAGCACTTTTTGAGTTTTGACTATCTACGAAAGAAATTGCTTCTAATTTAGTACGGATATTTTGTTCATTTACCACTAGTAAAACTGTAATTTTGCCTATTTTTCCGACTGTTATGGTTCTACTCGTACATACTGTCATTTAAAAAAATCGAAATACCTTTCGATGGATTTATACGATAAAACGCAATTATATCTTGGCTAAGACTGTACATTAATTTCTTTCATCAGATTTATTAGAAAATGAAAGAATTGAATACAGTACATCTACTTTAAAATAACATGTGCGTTTGATTTTATTTTATTACAAAATGTCCGACAGTTGAGAAAAAATGTATTGATAATAAGAGCATAATATTATTAATTTTCCTGCAGACATATCTTTTTATTTATTGAAAAAATAGCTCGGATACATTTCAGTTTCTTGTCACATGTTTGCTTTCGTTCGTCTGGAGAATCAGTACCGAATCTCATTACGCAAATTTGGTCTTGGGACACCCCGTCGTGCCCCTCAACTTCCCCAAAAATCTTGGCCGTCCGTCGCAGCAGAGTTGAGTCGCGGCTCGTCTGTCGTCCTGCTTCCCCCCTCCTGCAGACCTGTCCGGCGAGCTTTTGGGGGTTTCAAACAGCAAACCAACTTTTCAGCAATGTAATAAATCGAAGGAACGTTTCTGTCGCAACGACCTGAGCACTCCAAACGGTGGACCAAAGCGCTCGCTCTTTATTTATCGACCTTGTCGTTCTGGCCGGTTTCACGGCCATCATTTATTTGTGGCACGGTATTTAAATCAATCAGCGCGTTTGAATAAATTTGTTGCCGGGATTATGAATGGCGGCTGTTCTACACGAACATTAGTCCGGGAAATTGCGCTAATGAATCAAACGGAAGAGACGGAGACATTTTGGTCGCCGCTGATACGCGAAGAATACAATGGCCGCTTCCCTCCGAATAATTGCCCCCTCCGAAACCTTTGTAATGCCGTGACAGCACTGCTCGTTTGCCTAAATGCTAATAAGGGACCTTTACAAATCTCAACAAACAAAAAGCGACGGGGTATTTATTATACGCACATATACGTTTAATTAATGCCGGGGACGCTTTTTGGGAGTTTTTTTAACTCGACGTTGTTTTTTCAAAATTTCTATAGGTCCGCGTGGGTACTAATTCTTTCTTTTTTATGCAAAATTTTGGGAACACTGCTTCAAGAACTTACCCTTGAAACTTAATTCAATTAGCAACAGTCTCTTAATGTTATTGCTAATTAACCACTTTATTAATTGACAAGACAACATATTAAAACATGAATACATTAATAAATACCCGGAAATGTTATCTGTCAAAAGAAAAAAATTGCTTTTCTCGTAACAAAATTTCTGTAAAATAAATGTTGATTGATGCGTTTTTGCGCCTATTAAGCGACTTAGAAAAAAGTGCGAAAATGAGGAAGCAAATTCGGCGGCAATTATTCAAACTCATCACAAGAATTCAATTCCGTCGACCGGATTAATTTATTACACCGAATTTTTTGCGTCTCATAATTCAGGAAATGCGGCATTTCTTGCAAATAAAGAGCCGGTTGTTAATTGGCCACCGTGAGAACAATTAATTACGGACACTTATTCGTCTTTTGTGCAGATATGAAAGCCCCAACTCGTAAAAAAGTGCCTCAAGAGAATATTTCACGTGGCAATTAAATAATTATTTATGAAAGTGTATAAATCTTTTTTTTCTGTACGGTCGGCAACTGAAGAATCCCCGGCATCTCTCAACACGAAGAAAATCAAATCGAAGCAATGACTCCCAACGGAGCCCAGAAAACAAAAGGACCGTAATTAATAAAAGTCACAACCGAATCAAATAAATGAATCTCACGCTGGTGCACGTGAGGTGTTGAATGGTCACTTCAAGAATGTCATTTTGTTTTTATTCGGCGTGTCCAACCCGGAATCGTGCCGACGGTCATAATCCGGGAGCTTAATTGGGGCAAATCTGTGAAAAATACAAATTACGATTCGGATACCACCCATGATGATAACAACGATCACTATTAGTGGCTCTGCTCCTTGAAATACTATTGCATTCAAAGGAAGACAGATTAGCTCGGCATAAACCGGCTTTGTGTTGCGCCACGAATACCGGAGTTGAGAGTTTAGGTGTTTTGCTTTTGCGAAAAAATCGCTAATATAAATCGACTGGTGGGATAACTGGCCACTTTGTGGGCATTACCAAAGATAAGGAATCGGCCCGACGCAAATTTTGATCAAATTAATTATATTTTCGCCCACATGTCGTGATAATAAATTAATTTATTAGTAAATGCATCGTCCGAAATCATTCAGATTGCTAATTACAAGTTTTTGCTCCACCTCTCTTGCTTATAATTAATCTTTTTAATCGCCATGTTTTCAGCTTTCTATCTCTTCGTTACAGTTAGGTTTATATGGCACTTTTTGTCTTTCATATTTACTTCCTGTCCTCTAATCTTTTATGCCAATCGGTCATATAGTCATTTTATTTCACATCCATTTATCATTGTCCACTGCCTTTCATAATAATATATCTAAGGTCTTGACCTCAAGTACATTTTTTTTATTTTCCTTGTCTAATTTCAGTTATTTAAATTCCCTTCAAAGGCCAAAAAAGCCAAATTAATAAAACTCCATTGTGTACCATTATTCAGCACTTCTTGACGTGTGTAGAAAAAAGTAACACCAGTTGTTCTCCAGATTTGTATCAGGAATTTTTATGGTATAATTACAAGTTGGACGCACTTTTTAAAATACCTAACCTCTATGTCACACATTATAAGGAACCAAGATACAGCATAAAAGTCAAAAGCATTTGTAATTTTCAAGATTTAAAATTTGCACACTCTTAACAGAAAAATTATTGATGATTGCTTTAGAGCTTTGGTGGTTTTGATAACATTTCAACAATTTTTTTAAATTCGTATATTACTAATAGGAAACAAATTGTTACAATAGGTCCCTCACAATCAAGAGCAGGAAATATTACATCCGGTGTTCCGCAAGGTCCAATTTTGGGACCACTTCTATTTTTAATATACAGCGCAGAAATATTAGAATCGGTAAAATATGTTAACATCCATGCCTTTGCAGATGATACAGAGTTGTACTTTTATTTTGATCCTGACGATGTAGAACAAGCTTGCAACTTTATTAATCAAGATCTAAATAAAATTTTCTTATTGTCTAAAAGCATTGGTTTAAATTTAAATTCGAGTAAATGTTCATCAATTGAGATTTTCACAAGAAATTAAAAAAATCAACTCGGAATTTAGTTGGTAATATTGAAATAGGTATCTCAAACAGTGTAAAAAATCTTGGAATTATAATGGATTCGGAATTACGATTTAGCGAACATGTCAACTTGATTGTAAAAAGGTCTTATATTGCATTAAAAATGTTATATTCCAAATATCACATTTTTAATTTTAAACTTAGAAATAAACTATGCGAGTCATTGGTGCTTTTCAACTTTAATTATGGTCTCATCATTTATTTTTCATGTATAGATTATCAATCTAAAGATAAATTACAACAAATACAAAATTCGTGCTATCGTTTTATTTACAAATTAAGAAAATTTGACTATGTATCTCAAAAAATAAAAGAACTTGTTTGGCTGCCGGTAGACCAAATATACAATTACTTCTTGTCAGTGTTCATATATAAAATGTTTATTACTGCTTCACCACCCTATCTCCGTGAAATATTTAATTCGAGAAAAAGTTGTCATCGTCATATTGCTGACCTGTCATAGCAAAGTTTAAAATAGCAATATTTAAAAGATCTCTGTCTTACAATACAATAAAGTTATATAATTCTTGTCATTTGTTTAAAGAAAAACATTTTTTGAACTTATAGTTTTTTGCTTTTGCTTTTTGTTATTTTCTTATTGTTTTAATTCCTGTTATTTCTACTTAAGTAGTTTTTCTTAATTTTAGTTAAACTGTAATGCAATTTTTCATTTTTCTTTTCTGTTAATTTTCAGGGGACCACAAAAACATCCGCTATTCGATCTACTCCGGGGACCCGGAGGGCTTTTTCCGGATAGACCCTTCGACTGGTGCCATCCGAACAGCCTCATCCCTCGACCACGAGCTCCGGAGTAGCGTTCTCCTCAACATCCAAGCCACAAACGGCGATCCCCCCGTCTACGGCCACACCCAAGTCAATATTGAGATTCAGGACGTCAACGACAACGCCCCGGAATTCGAATCAAACGTCGTCCGGATTTCCGTTCCGGAGAATGTCGAAACGGGGATTGCTCTCTACGCCGCCCATGCCCGAGATCGCGATTCCGGCGCTAATGGCGTCGTACGTTACAAAATCGTCAACAACGGCGCTACCGGCGGCCTGTTCAACGTTGACCCTAAGCTGGGTCACTTGACTCTGACAAGACATTTAGATTACGAAACGACCCAGCGGCACAGCTTGATTATAACAGCGACCGACACTGGAATTCCACCATTATCTGCCAACTTGACGGTGTTGGTCGAGGTGCAAGACGTAAACGACAATCCTCCGGTTTTCGAAAGGAATGAGTACAGTAAGAGTGTGGAGGAGGCGAGACCGGTCAACTCGCAGATTCTGCAAGTCACGGCGGTGGATCTAGATACCGGAAACAATGCTAGGTTGACTTATAGACTTCTTGCCGGAAACAACACCGGGGAGGTTTTTGGAATTTTTCCAAACAGTGGTTGGCTGTATTTAAAAGGAAGTTTAGATAGAGAAATCAAAGATCGCTACGAATTGACAGTCAGTGCCACTGACAACGGTACTCCTTCATTAAGTGCCACCGCAAAAATCCTCATTAAAGTCAGTGATGCCAACGATAACGACCCGAAATTCACCAAAGAAAATTACGAATTCAGCATTGAGGAGAATCTGAGATCAGGGTCTCCCGTAGGAAAACTCTCGGCTACTGATGAGGACATCGGGATTAATGCCGTTATTCGCTACAGTTTAATACCAGGAAACACCAGCTTCCAGATAAATCCAGCAAGTGGTAAGTGTTTTTTTTCCATTTTGACAGGTGTGAGTTGGAGCAGAGTTCAAGGTTTAGTTTTTTCGGTTTGGAATCGGCCTAATAGCAAAATCGTGTATTATTGAACAAATGTTTGTGAAAGAAAACGTTTTAATGCGGCTGATGTTAAATAAAGTAAATGAAAAACAAATATGCTTTTGTGTAGACGGCGACTTCCTTTCAATAAAAATTTGTTTGCTTTCATAATAGCTTAAGCTCATCTGATGTTGGTTTTTTATTTGAATGGTTAAAGTGCGTTTTGTGGAAATTCAATCGGCGGCTTGGATTAATTTCATGCCGGCGTTAAAGCGTCAAACGGATGAATTTTCCGTTTGTAATGCGGTCTTATTAGTTCCAATTAACACCTAGTACTAAAAGCCTGATGAGTATGGGCTTCAGACCGGAACAAAAAACACAAAGTTCAACCAAAGAAGCAATTATTTGTAAAGAGAACAAAAACTTAAAAAAAACTAAAGGCAAAACTCGAATAAATAGATTCTTGATGTAATGGTAATTACTGACTGAAAGTCTTGCGTACTTTTTTCTCATTCAGATTACCATTTACCGTTTTAATCAGTAATATAAGTACAAAAACAAAAAATCTGATTTATGGCTGAAAAATCAAGATGTGTCTTGAATTTAAAAACATAGATAAATTCAATCCTAATAAAGCCAAAAGACATTAATACGAACCACTGGATAAATAACACAGCAATATAGTGAAGAAAAAAGATTTTATTAGTGAAAATTGTTCATTGAACATTAGTATACCAACCGCGCGATCTTAAAAGCCCTTATCGAATCATGTCCATTATCTGAAAGAGAGGAGATTTCCCGCAATAACGGCCATAAAACCGTAGTAGAAACTATAAAATTATCCGACCACTACTTCGAAAGGGTCTATTATTAAACGTAAGCTGTAAACGGCCATTAATACCGAAATGGCGTTAAATTGCCGTCACGTCGAGACGTCGTTTATGCAGCTTTGGGTCGTCGGAGTTGAGGTTATCAAAGCTCTCGATTGAGCCATAAGACAAACAACATATCGCGTGATAAAGAGCACCACGGAAGGAAAAAAAGTGGAACGTTGAACCTGGCCCCAGATTGATTCATGGACTTAAATGCGATTAAGTACTGCATTTATCATGTTTTCAATACGAGTAATCCGACCTGTGATATACTAAATATGATTTATGAGCTGAGTCTGATCTCCAATTTAATATCGTGAAAGTTTACCTCCGATAAATTTTCGATTCGTCTTTTTGCGACGAGAGCATTATTCAATGAAATCCCGGGATTAAGCGCGCGCAGGCCCGACGCGATTTATGGTCCTGCCACCGACTGAAAAATATTCTCCATGGAAGTGCGAAATTTGACCGGCCGATACGAAATTTCTCATCCTAGACTTGTCATTACCACAAGGTTTGTTGCTAGTTTTTCACTGGGAAAAATCTTTACACCTGACTTTCCGGGGATGTCCTTTTAGATACTACATGAAATTTTATTTAATACCGTTAAGAGACGCACGCCATCACAACACATTCGATACGCCTGTTTTTCAAGAGCAGCATGGGTGCAATTGCAACAAATCCACGAGATAATTAATTTTTACACTCTGATCGTCTCGACAAAACTCATTGTAAGTACTGTTTAGTTAATTGTATTTTACTTCCAAATTTTTTGAAATAAAAACATTACTACAATAGAACCCCTGTATAACGAGAACTCAAGGGGATAAAAAAAGTTTTTACACAGAGAAAAATGCCATATAGGGTAAGATCCCAGGAACATGAAAAAAATGTTAAAAAAAAATATCTATAAAAATTTTGAAGTTGTGAGGGTTTAAATTTTGCACTTTGACTCTATTTATTTCTGTTGGAAAAATAATTATCTAATTTTTTTGCTATAGGCTATTAAAAGAGGAAACAAGGAAGCTGTATCCAAAATTGTAACTTTGTTCAATGTTATTTGTGGCTTTTATTGGCAAAATTTTTGTACCTTTACTAAATAATTGTAAAAAAACATATGCAAAATCATCAGTATCATTAAATAAACATAAAAAAATGTCAAATGTCAAAAAATAAATATCAAAGTTTTTTGACAGAATTTTTTAAACATTTTTTTCATGTTCCTGGTATCTTATCTTACTTGAAATTTTTCTCTGTGACGCGAGTTCTGTATACCATGCAAATTATTTATTAAATACGAATATTAAAGAAGTTTAAGTTTATTTAAGAAAAAAATCTGTAATTTTTGTTTGATTTTTGTAATGAAGCATTTTATCTTTCCAATTGTACCGGGTGGGGCATCTATTACGCCCAAAAAGAAAATCCCCACTTCTAATTAAATAAAATTGTTGAATTTTTTCACACTTACCTGAGCATTAGTAAGGTACATTCTCTAATTTTTTGGTAATTTTTCATTCACAAGCAAAGTAAAAAAAAAATAAAAAGTAATTTTCTCCCAAAAAATTTAATTTTAATTTTTATACTGACCTACGCAGATTCACTTCCTACAATTGTTTACAAAATCAGAAAAACAATACCAATTAGATTTTGAATTAAACGCAATTTTCCATCTTAACTTTGAAAATCATTTTTATTTATGACCTGCTACTTGTGCCATCGTAAATTTAGGTGACAATGGGGAACTGCAATTGGGGTAAGATTCCAAGGTTTACAACAAAAAGACCCTTTAAAGCGGTCGGCTACCAGTAAATGATTCTTTTGTTGGCAAATTATACTATTTTGTCATAAATCACGGGTCTGGTTTGTGTTTAAATAAAAAAAGCGATTATTTGGCTAACCCCAGATTACAGATTAATTTAGTGTAAAAACTTTATAGGTAAATTAACAGAAAGTATTCATAAAACACACAAAACTGTTACGGACTCATTTATTATCCAAAAAAATTAGAAAAATTCTCAAATTATACCCTATCAATACTTAGTTAGGTATATGAAATATCGCCAGTTTTAATTAATTTGAAATCGCGATTTATCAAGTGCGCGTAACCGTAACCCCACCCGGTACAAGGCTATTGACAAAGACATCGTGGTTAGGTGGAAGCATCCAATAACAAAAAATTTCATCTCTAGAGAATCCTCAATTTTTACTTTTAACTTATGGTTATATTGGATTCGCGATTCACTTTAAACCAAGTAATTTTATCTAATTTAGCATTTTTATCACTTTTGACAAAAATTCACGAGTTGAATTAAATTAAAAAAAATTTTTTTTTAATTTTTTGCCAATGTAGAACTGGCTAAATTTTTCTCTTTACAAATTACAGCTTGTTTTTTACCACTTTCGAACTCTTTATTATTGATATTTTTTCTTGATAGAAAATGTTTTTCTTTCCGAGGACGACATATTGATACAGAAAGACGAAGTGTTCTCTACTTAAAAAGTTATTTAAGAATGAGAAAGTGAGAAAAATAAAACCATTAGCACGCAAAAACAACATTTTCAAAAAAATTCTAGTACACAATACGTAAGGAGGCTTGCAGGATATTTATTTCTTCTAGAAACTCTCGGTATAACCGATCTGTTTCTGAAATTTCTTGCTATTGCCGATCTTGGACAAAATAAAAATGTTGTTATATCCATCTCAATTCCAGAAAAATACTCGCTATAGAGGGAGAATTTTACATAGAGTAGAATACAAAACAAAACTCGTTTTAGCCGATTTTTCGTTATAACCGAGACTCGTTATAGAGGATTTCCACTGTACTATTAAAATTTATTAAGCATTCGGTAAAAATTTGGGTCTCTTCCATTAATTTTTGCACTATTTATGGTAAAAATAGCGACGATTTGAATTTGTTCTCATGGATTGTATTTTTTTAATTTGCTTTGCGTATAAAATTAGAGAAGAGCCCGAAAGTACCGTCGTTTAATCTGTCGGTCACCTGCGTCGAATCGCCCAATCCACCAGTGGTGATTTCTCTCTGTTTATCGTCAATAAGTGTCAACCGACCGGCGTTTTTGAAGTTAACTTAATTAGGTGGCTGCACCTCCTCGACTTTTCGGCTAAAAACCCGCCAGTTATGCACCCATAATCGAACTTTAATATGATAATAGTGCCGTAAAACTCTTCGAAACGGACTTTCATGAACATAAAACACCGAATTTAATTGCGCAAGTTTGGTGAAAAAGGGAAAAAAGGTAGATAATTAAATCGAATGTGCAGCATCCCCCTTGTCGCGCGATCTCCTTTAAACCGCTCATTATAATAATTGCAAGAGAAATTGGTAACATAATTGTATAATATCAAGAATGTCACGCTCGTTCAATTTCCCGAGACGTGTTTCGAAGACGCGTATTCCATAAACAATGAGACTTTTGAGATGTAAACGTCGTTTTCGGTTGGCTATCCGGACGAAAAACAAAGAAATCGCGGAGGCATCTACCGGCGGTAGCTGAACTTAATTACAGGCACCTGTTAGCCCGACTCTTATTCCGGTTTTAATTGAAAATGGGTTCTCACGAATCATAAAGCGACCATGATGGATGACGGCGACGCGGTGTTCCGCTTCTCGAATGTCAACCATGGGAGGCTCTCTTCTCATTTTTTTCCTTTTTTCGAAAAATCCAATTACATCTTTACTCTTAGCGCCATCTACCGTCCTGACCACCGGTACTTCCCCGTCTTAACAACACTGATTGATATCTACGCGCCGGAGGCGCAACGTGTCATCCCAATTAAATCATCTCGTCTGGTAGATTTCGGAAGTTTGATTTTCCTATGCGAAGCTCGAAACACGGCTAGAATGTGGTCTTGCGGCCCGCCAGACGAACAACCATCACAAAAACATAGGCGTAGGGAGGGTCAAAATTAGGTGCACCAAATTTCCATTTCACTACTTGGACATGTATTATTCTTATATTTTTTTTTTTTTTTAAAAAGTGTGTTAATTTTGAGTGGCTAGTAAGCGATCAGTAAATATTTCATAAAATGGTAAATGATCAGTATTTAATTAATGTTTGCACAGTAAAAAATTAAAAATGATCAGTATAATATAAATATTTTGCGCAGTAAAAATAATACATATAACTTTAATCAAAATTAGTAAAACAACATAAAATTTAAAGAATTTTTAGTCTTGGTTATGTTATTTATTATTGGTACTTTTTTATATTACGGAATATTTATTATTATTGGAATGTGGTATATGCATTAGCAAGGGCCCCTGCGCAAGAATGATTTTAGCAAGGGCTGGAAACTGTGCACAAATGGTAATCAGCGTACGCCACTCTTTGCACTGCTGTGCTTCTGATACCACAATTTTGTTTTTGAAAAGACTAAATATGTATTATTTTGTAATAATAAAAACAAAAATGCTATGGACAACACAATTACTAATTCTTTTAACATAAAACTTGAAACTAATACGAAATTTTTGGATATTTTCCTGGATGATAGGGTAACGTGGAGCACTCAACACAACAATATGGCAAAAAAATTAAGTACAGCTTGTTATGTACTTAAAGGACTAAAAAAAGAGGTTAACAAAGACACTTTATTGTGTGCCTGTTATGGGATTTTTTATAATATTATGAAATATGGAATAATATTCTCGGGGAGGTTACCATCTAACAATGACATCTTTGCATTACAAAAAAGGGCTGTAAGATTAATAGCCGATTTGAAACCACTTGATTCATGTGTAGAAATGTTTATAAAGCTCAATCTTCTTACTGTGATAAGAGTGAATATAAAGTATGGAACCAAGCGGTTTTATTTTTAATCATTTGCCTCCAGAAAATAATAATTAATATAAATTAAAGTAATATAAAAAATGTCATCGTATTTTCAGAACGAAATTTTGTTTTGTTTTTGAGTTATGCGATTTTTTTTGTCAAAATTGCAATTTATGTGAATTTTTTTTTTTTAAAAATCAAATATAAAGCAGATAGTTAGTTGTAATCCTTAGGGTATAGTTTTTATGAGAAAAATGATTTTATAGTGGGTTGCCATTTAAAAAATAATTTTTTTTTGTAGAACTCAAAAACAAAAGGTAATTTCGAAAAAAAAAATTCTTGTTAAATCAATTAGTTTTTTCAAAAAATAAATAGTTTAAGCAAAAAACATTTGGTTCCATACTTTTTATTCACCTGGTATATGGAGTGCCTTTGTTTTGTACACCAACATAAAAATATGTTCACCCGTAAAATTGATACTTATACATATCCATTGCACAGAACAGATTTGCTTGAAAGCGGATGTTGTTACCAATTTGGCTTTAGATTTTACAATTCTTTGCCATCTAAATATAAAGAACTGCTAATTACTCTCTTTAAAAAAAAAGCTAAGGCAAAACTTATAGACGCAGAGCTCTACACTCTGAATAAGTTTTTATTTTTATGTAAATACTTGTCATTAAATGTAAAATGTTATTTGTTTTTTTTTGTGTTTCATTTTGAATCAAGACAAGTTAAATTAGTGTGGGCGTTAGTTCGGCTAAAGGGGTGCATAGCACCCTCGGGGTTGCTCTCGTGGTTCCGCCTATGCTGCACACATGATTGAAATGTATGAGGGTCCACATGCCAGTCACGTTGCCAGAATCTCGAGCGGCTACAGAAGCCGTGGAATGCTTTTAGCATTCCGCTTTGAGAACAAATAATAATAAACCGTTGACACTTTCCATAACTACTCCCGGCCAATCGCCATGCTTTTTGCGCATTTCGGCGGCTCAAGTACCGAAGGGCCGGCCTTCATTCCCTTCGTAATGAGAGTGGAGTGAATGGCATGGCGCGGGCCCTGCAAACTCGGTTTCGGTGCGTTTCGTTCAGTGGCCGGGAATGTGGCCGAACCGCTTCTTCAGCCCTGGCCCCTCGACGTCGCGCTCGCTGGATTCCACGGACATACTTCACGCGCGGTCTCCGCTCGCAGCTGCAACTGGATCACAAACACAAATTTTGCCCGACTCTCCCCAATATTTCTCACCCGGTAATCTTCTTAGAGCCGAGGTGTCGAGATTAATCATGTGTGCGGACCTTGGAACCTAAGTGATATTTATGTGAACTCGCTCCAATCTCATTCTCTGTAATTTGCACGATCGATCCTTTGATTGAATCCGATTTTTGCAGGCGAGATCACCGCCAAAGAACCCCTCGATCGGGAACGGAAAGAAACCTACGATCTTGTGGCCGAAGCGAGGGATCAAGGTACTCCATCGCGGAGCAGCAGGGTGGCTGTCAAAATTCACGTGTTGGACGTCAATGATAACATTCCCGAAATTATTGATCCACAAGAGGACGTGGTTAGCGTCCGGGAGGAACAACCACCGGGGACGGAAGTTGTGAGAGTTAGAGCGGTGGATGCTGACAACGGCCAAAATGCTTCAATCACTTATTCGCTTTTAAAACGCCAAGATTCGGACGGTTATGGAGTTTTTAAAATTGATCCCCTCACCGGGGTTATCAAAACAAGAATGATGCTAGATCACGAGGAGAAAACCATTTATCGTTTGGCGGTTGTTGCAAGTGATGCTGGGAAACCTCCGAAACAAATCGTCCGAGTACTGAGAGTTGAAGTTTTAGACTTGAACGACAACAGACCCACCTTTACCAGTTCAAGTCTAGTTTTTCGAGTTCGCGAAGATGTAAAAATCGGACACGTTGTAGGCACAGTAGCCGCATCTGAATCTGCGGATCAAGAAAATATGATCAGTGGGAGTACTGGAGGACACATTACCTACACTTTAACATCGTTAATGCCGGAGAATGTTATCGATGCTTTCGATATTGACCGCAGTACCGGCTCACTGGTTGTTGCTAAAGAATTAGATAGGGAACGTGAATCTGAGTATCGGTTGGAAGTACGGGCTTTAGACACAAGTGCTATGAATAACCCCCAAAGTAGCGCTATAACGGTCAGGATCGATATCGCTGATGCTAATGATAACTCTCCGCGTTGGCCCGAAGACCTCGTCACAATTTCCTTGAGCGAAAACACGGCAATTGGTACTTCTATCCACAATTTCACAGCAACGGACGTCGATAGTGGCAGTAATGGGGACATTCGGTACCATCTCCTCCACCAATACCCGACAAATGACACTTTTACCATTGACACCCTCACTGGAACTTTGATCCTTTCCAATTCCCTTGACTATGAAACTGTCCAAGAATACACGATCATAATCTCAGCTACTGACCAGTCTTTCAACATATCCGAGCGCAGATCTTCATCAATCACCGCTCGCATAATCATAACTGACTCAAACGATAACCCCCCAAAATTCGTCATTCCTGTACCCCCAACCGCCTTCATCAGCGAATCCAGCACCATAGGCATGAAAATCACCCACTTGGTAGCCGTCGACAGCGATAGCGGCGATAACGGCCGTGTGACATATGTGATTTCGAGCGGAAATGAAGGCAGTTTATTCGCGTTGGGTTACGACACGGGCGTTTTGACCTTAGCCAAACCTCTTCCTGACGCACAAAGAACTTACGTTCTAAATGTAACAGCCACTGATCACGGGACGCCTACACTTCATGCCGATATGGAGTTAAAATTAATCGTGCAAGGATCTGAAGTGAACCCTCCTCGGTTTTTTAACGCATTATACAGGGCCGATGTACCGGAAGATGCACCTGTCGGTACTTTCGTCACGAGGATCACCGCCAAATCGGGACTTGTTGAAGATGGTAAGTTGTACGCCCTCAAGGGCTCCAACCTGATTTCATATTTACATTTATATTAATCTCATATCGACGTAAAATGAATATTCATGGTTTTATTAACCGCGCTCGAAGGATGTTAACTGGAAGATTAATTGGATTCGAGATCGGATAAAACCGGAGTTTGGTGATAATTGTACAGAGCAACTGATTACTAATTTTACGCCGTATGCCTTACGCATCGTAATCAGAAATTCATTACATGGGATTTTTTCAGGTGGTAACATCACTTTCTACATACCACAAGAAATCGCCGACGGGGCTTTTCAAATCGACCCTACCTCAGCCGTAATCACCACAAGCAAATATTTAGATCGCGAAACAAAAAACACATATACTCTCCCCATTTACGTTATTGATAATACCACACCGGGGAAAACTCTATTTGATGTTGCTACTATTATAATAGAAATCACAGACGTAAACGACAATGCACCAGAATTCAAAATTAACTCGTGTTACAGACTTTACGTTCCTGAAAATAACGATATTGCTGTGATTCATACAGTGGTTGCGAAAGATTTGGATGTGGGCCCTAATGGAGAGATTACGTATAGTATCACTGGGGGAAACGTGGGGAATAAATTTATCATTGATAATAAAACAGGAGCATTGACTGCGAAACCTCTAGACCGTGAATCGCATTCGAGGTATTACCTAACCATCACGGCTCAAGACCGAGGCAAACCCTCAATGATGGGTTTTTGCAATATCACTGTGATGGTCGAAGATCAGAATGATAATGACCCCAAATTTGATCTCTCCAAATACTCCACCACTATCCCTGAAGATATTTCAATTGATACTTCAATTATCAAAGTTCACGCTTCTGATGCTGATATGGGTGTCAATGCTCGAATCATCTATTCTTTAGCCAATGAAAGTCAGTGGTTATTTCGGATTGACAATAAAAGTGGAGTAATTACCACTGCAGGGTAAGTAAATTATTTTAATCGAATTTGTAGTTTTTCTATTGATTTTAATCACAGGTTATTCGATCGGGAGCTTCAGTCGGTCTACAATTTTTTAGTAGTTGCCACTGACAGTGGTAAATACAATGCTAGGTCACAAAGAGTGCCAGTTACAGTACGCATTGAAGATATTAATGACAACAAACCGATTTTCACCCAATATCCCTTTCGTGAACAAGTGGCAGCATACAAACAACCGGGTCAAACTATTCTTAAAATTACAGCAAAAGATGCTGACTTTGGCACCAACTCTGAGATTGTCTACAGTCTTGTTAATGACGGTTCCTACCCAAAATTTCGTATCAACCCCAATTCCGGTATTTTAACGGCAACCCAAAGTCTTGCAACTGAAAATGGCCGAGTTATTCACCTTAACATCATTGCTACCGACAAGGGTAACCCTCCTCGAAGTTCCACCGGACTTGTCGAAATAATCGTTGGCGAGATTCCCGAAGGAACGCCTCAATTGCGTTTCCAAAACTCCACTTACATAGTCAACATCCCCGAAAACACGGAAAAATTCAAAGACATTGTCCGAGTATCAGCAGTTCGCACCGATGGTCGTCGACAGCGAATCTTGTATTCATTCGGTACAGGAAACGAAGACAATATCTTTTACATCGACTCCGAAACTGGTGTTATTCAAGTCCACGACCCGAAAAACCTCGACTACGAACTTCACAAAGAAATACGACTTGTTGTCGAGGCGAAAACCGAAGGGGGTCCTGTTTTGCACGGATACTGCGAAGTTGTGATGCAACTAACCGATATCAACGACAACGCGCCTAAATTCACTCAACAACAATACTCCGCCTCGGTTTGGGAGGGTGACAAGAAAGGGGCTTTCGTGCTTCAAGTTGTCGCGTTTGATGATGATGAGGGACATAATTCGCGGATCCGGTACCACTTTCTTGACGGCAATCACGACAATGCGTTTAAAATCGAGCCTGAGTTCAGTGGAATTTTGAAAACTAACATTGTTCTGGATCGGGAAATTCGCGATAATTACAAATTGACTGTTATAGCAACTGATGAAGGTGTGCCCCAAATGACTGGAACGGCAAGAATTGTTATCAATGTGGTCGATGTTAATGATAATCAACCTACTTTTCCGCCCCCTGCGACCATCAATGTGAGTGAAGCGACTGAAGTTGGAACGGTTTTGACAACAGTGGCGGCTAACGACGTCGATACTAATCCTACTTTGACTTACGATTTTGCAAAAGACAATTCCAGAGAAGACTTAGAGTTTTTTAGTATCGATAGGTTTAGTGGGAAAATAATTTTAAAGAAAATGCTAGATTTTGAGACGTGGCAGGAGTATAAATTGAAAATTGTGGCTTCGGATACAGCGCACACCACCAAAACTACTCTTACGATCAAAGTCACCGATGTCAATGATAATGCTCCTGTGTTTTCGCAATTAGTTTATCAAACGAATTTACCAGATGGGCATTCGACCGAATTGAGTGATATTCTAACTGTCAACACTACCGACAGTGACTCAGGTGATAATGCTCGAGTGGAGTTTTTCCTACTTAACCCGATCCCGAGTTTTTCGATTGGACGCACCGATGGCATTTTACGTGCAAATTTATCAAACATATCGACTTCAAGTACACAAGATATTCAGCTTTATGTACAAGCGACTGATTTGGGGAAGCCTCCAATGAAATCAGTTGTGTCAGTCAGAATCAAGATTAACAGCAGATCCGGGCATGTGTCATCAAGTAATAAAAAAGATTACAAGTAAGTGTTAACATTAAAATACATGACATGTGTTAATTTTCTTTTTCTTTTAACAGAATTCAAATTCCTGAGAGTACGCCGAAGGGTACTATCGTACTTCATTTGGGAAAACCTCCTAATGTCCAAAAACAAGCCAGTTTTTACATAGTCGATGGTAATGAAGAAGGCGCTTTTGAGGTGTCAAGTTCTACCGGAGCTCTGATTGTTATCCAGACACTTGATCGGGAACATAGGGAGTCCTACAGTCTCAAAATTACCATCGGGGACTCATCAGTGATTGCCGTCTCGATCAATGTTGAAGATACAAATGATAATGCTCCTGTGTTTAAACAAACCGATTATGAGACTACCATCAGTGAAGGTACTCCGATTGGTACTTCCATCAAGAGATTTGAAGCGACTGATGGAGATTCATCAGGGCCAAACTCGGATATTACTTATGATATAACATCAGGGAACGACGAACATTTATTCCGATTGGACATGATATCTGGAGTACTGTTCGTCAATGGTACTCTTGACTATGATAATGGTATTACCGAGTACAATCTAGTGATTCGAGCATGTGATAGAGCTGCTATTCCTCTATGTACTCTCAATATTTTTGCGATTGAGCTTCAGGATGAGAACGACAACGAACCAAAATTCCCGGTATCGGAGTACTTGGAATTTGTTGGCGAGAACGAATCAGTTGGTACTTCTGTTTTCACAGCTCATGCTACTGATCTAGACAAGGGTGCTTTCGGATCTCTAAACTACTCTATCGTGAGTGCGAGTTCAGTTAATTACCCAGGAACCGACGATTCTTGGCGACTTTTTAACATCGATTCCTCCACCGGGATGGTCACAACCAACGTCATCTTTGATTACGAACAACAAAGCCGGTATGTGTTCATAGTGCGTGCGACGGACGTGGGAGGAAAATCCTCCAATGTGAAAGTGCGTGTTGAGATCGAAAGTAAGGACGAATTCCATCCGCAGTTTACGGAACGGACTTACAAATTCGTATTGGCGACTTCGGTGGTACTTCCGGTCGGGTATGTAGTGGGCCATGTGATAGCCACCGATCGCGACAAAGGGCCTGATGGACGTGTAGTGTATCAATTGACCACTCAACACTCCTACTTTAAGATAAACAGAACAACAGGTGCTGTGATAATCAAGAAAAAGTTTGATAATGAAGGACTGGAATCGGGGCGTGAAATCAGTCTAGTGGTGACCGCAAGCTCTGGACGTCAAGGTTCCTTAACAAACATGACAGTTGTTGAAATAACACTCGATCCGTTAGCCGATCCGGGCACCAATTTAGCCATAAATCGCGAAAATAACACCACCGTGGCAGCAGCCAACGGCGGAATCGCTGATTGGGCGTTGGGACTCTTAATCGCTCTGATTCTCCTACTAATCACATTCGGTGCTGTTTTTGTGTTCTTACACATGAGGAATAAACGTAATAAGAAGATTAACAAACCGAATTTGAACAGTGAAAGTGTCAGTACTTCTAATAATTACGTCGATCCGAGCGCGTTTGACACGATACCGATTCGGGGTGGTGGAGGGGTTGTTACTAGTGGTACTAATCAATTTGCCCCTCCGAAATACGACGAAATTCCTCCGTACGGCCCTGGACACGCCGCGAGTTCTAATTCGGGGGCTGCGACAACTTCGGAGTTGTCCGGGTCGGAACAATCAGGGTCAAGTGGGCGTGGATCAGCGGAGGACGGTGAAGATGGCGAAGATGAAGAAATTCGCATGATTAACGAAGGGCCACTTCAGAGGGATTCAGGAATTCACCGACAGAACGACGATGATGATAATTTATCCGATGTCTCTGTGAGGAACACTCAAGAGTATTTGGCACGACTTGGTATTGTGAATAGTAGCGGAGGAGTTCCACAAGGTACTTCTCGTCTTTGTTCCGACCCACGAGCTGGAAGTAGTAAGGAATCGATTCATCACCACCAAGGGGTCCCTCTCGACAGTCTCCACATTTTCGACGAAGAGGGTAACAATGAGAACGACATGACCTTAATCTATGCCAAGCTTAACGACGTCGCAGGCAGCGATAGAGCGAGTTCGACGGATGAAGGCGGAGGTGTCAATACTTCCACTTTGGAGCATGTTATGGCGATGGGGGGGTACGGAGAAGTACCAGCGGTGACGCACCAGCCCTCCATGAACGGCTCTCTCAGTTCCATTGTTCACAGTGAGGAGGAACTGGCAGGGAGTTACAACTGGGACTACCTCCTCGATTGGGGCCCCCAGTACCAACCTTTAGCTCACGTTTTTTCCGAGATTGCAAGACTGAAAGACGACACGGCGTCGGTGAAGAGCGGCGCAAGTGGCAATTCAAGTGTGAAGAGTAAAAATTCGGCGCCGGCGAAGAGCATTCCCCCGCCTTTGATCACGAGTGTGGCCCCCAGGTCTATAGCAATGCCCGTTTTGAATTCGAGAGGGGGTTCTAGTCATCACGCGGGAGGCCACAGTCAGATGATGATGTTGCCGAGGTCGCCCATCAACCATGACGCTTCAGGGGCGACTTTTAGCACGTCGACGGCGATGTCGCCGAGCTTTTCACCAAGTTTGTCACCTTTGGCTACTAAATCGCCGTCTATTTCGCCATTGGTGACGCCCGGGTTGCCGACGAGTCATCACGTGATGGGGCGACAACCACCCCAAACGAGGACGAAAACTGTGGTGGATGCGGAATTGCGGATTTGAGAGACTTTATTTTAAATCGGTGTACTATAATTTCGTGTATATAATTAAAAATGCTCACTAGGTAGTGTCCTTTCTACCTGCCATTTTTAGCCATAAAGACTAACTTTTTGTAATATGCTTTTTGTGTTTTGTATAAATTTTTCTTAAATTATTGTAGATATGTATGTAACTATTTTTTATTCATTGTATTTATAAAGAGCGATGAATCTAAATTATTGTCTATTTCGAATCTTGTTAACCAAATTGTGCTTGTTATTATGTTGATTATGAATGATCAAAGATGAATGTGACTAGTTTTTAGTACTAAATAATTGTGTCATAAGAAATGTTGATGCTGTATAAAAATGTACAAATAAAATAAATGAAAGTTTTCAAATAATCAGTTCTTTACTTTTCCAAAATTACATTAAAAACACTAAAATCAATACATATTTAAATCTATAAAGATTAGTTGTTATTTACAGCAAAATTTAACTAAATCTTAGGTATAAAGGTTAATACGCTTTACTTTTTAAGAGCCAAAGTTCGCCTTTCAATAGGAAACAAAAATAAATCTCACCAACAAAAGATAATGATAATAGGAGTACGAACTATTTTTGAAATATGCCTGTCAATGGGATGATTCTCATCAAAGTTGAAGATTTAAGTGACGATATAATTCCACATATCACCTGATCAATCAAAACACTGTGGATCAAACAATTATAAAAGAATTTAATTTTTCTTATACTTGCTGTGATATAAACATTGTTTTTATACATTTTTTTAATAAACCTGTTTCACACCAGTTTTTAATCGATGTAATCAAGATTAAAACAAGTGATCCGTGTTTAGGACGTGACTTGCATAGCAAAGGTCAAAAAGATACAAAGAAATCTGTTGTTGCTTGTAAACAATAAATTACGTTCTGGTATTATTTGGTAGGTGTTATCCTTTTCAAGTGTCCTAATTAAGATTTTTATAAAAGAAAAAAAACAGAATTAAAATTATTTTATGATAGACTGATTTAATCATATATAAAGGTGTTATAATTTAGTTGTAAAAACAGTGGGAGTCTTATTTAGGAGCCTAATAGTTTCCCAGAATTTGTTCTTAGTCAGTTATCAATAAAATAAAACAAAACCCTAGTTTCATGATGTCTTTTGAATCCAATAATTTCTTTTGAAAAAGTTGATCATATGAAAATGAAACACTTCAAAAACTCAAAACTTTGTACTATTTTTGGTATTTCTAAAATATGCTTTTGCAAATGAAATAAATTGATATTTTAACTCATGCGAGGTGTCCCAACTAAGATTTTCACGTTCAATAGCTCTCTTTTTAAGTCTTTATACAGAGAGATCAAAAAACGGCTACTTTGTTTTAAATTTAGTAATAATAGTATACATTTTCCAAACATAACAAAAACCAAGTTGTCTGAGAATGTATTTTGGGTTGCGTCTGAAAATCGGTCAGGGTCTTTATTATACAGGGTGTTTCACGTAATTTTACGAGACCTGCGCCTGTAAGATGCAATCAATAATACATATTCCGATACGAACTCGATTACAAATTGTGAAAAATTCGATAATCTTCTCTAGTTTGTTCACCCTTTCAAAAATTACAACGTTTTTAGTTAATTAGTGATTAAGATAGATAAACTAGAATCATATTCATGCCGTCTCTTGATAGAACAAATGATAATTGTTTCTGAAAAACTGCAGTTTATGACTATTAATGAAACAGTGATTAGTTTGACAACTACTGTCATGGGTTTCCAAAAATTAAATAATTAAATGTGTATTTTTTGTATCCAGTGTTGTGTGACTTGTGTATATTTGGGTGCGTACATTAGGCGCAAGCCTCGTAAAGTTATGTGAAACACCCTGTATAAATGACTGTATAATTCAAAAACAGAGATTATGTAGGTACTTAAAATTTAGACTATAAATAATTGATAATTCTTTACGAACCCAAGATACAAATCAAAAAAAAAACACAAACTTCTTCAAATTTATAAAAAAAAATTAAACTACTGTATGTCTTCAGATTGAGTTTACAAGAAGAAAAAAAATCTCTGAAAAAGGAGTAACTCAGAAATTACATTTTTGCTTAACATGAAACGACCAAATTGTAATTATTAAAACTTCATTATTCTGACCCAGTGGAAAGAAAAATTAAAGATAAAATTTTTCTTCTCTAATAAACTCAATCCAAAGACTGATATTCTATATTATGTAAGTTGATCAATGGCCCCGCCAGTGAAAAGCTGTAATCTAACGAAGTGTTACATTATTGAAAAACGATAGAATTTAGTTGAAATTAAAAGCTTAAATCCAAATTTTATGCCCAACTCAAAGTAACAACGTCGTAATAATAGAACTGAACTTAAAACAAGCACCGTAATTTATAGAAACTGAACATGTTACATGAAATTACCAAAAAAATGTTCAGTGTATTTTTTTTCTGATACGGTTGGTGCTAGTCGCTAACAATTTAATAAAGGCAGAGCATTAATTTTTTACACTTTAAAGACTATAATGAAATAAATAAATTAATTGTATGACTATATTAAAAAAAAAAAACATTCCACAAGGTTTTCAATATAATTAAATATGGTAAATATAAAAAAAAATTGTGTATTAAAAACATTTTGAAGAATATATATTACAATGTCTCCAATTTTTAGTTCGCAACCATAGAGATAGTATTATACTAATACTAGGTCCATGTTCGCAACGTATTAACAAAAATAGTGGGAGTAGTCTGCCGAAAGATATAACGGCCTAACCGCAAACCATCATTTCTAGGCCCCAATAAAGGGAGGAAAATACATTTTTCCAATACTGAGCCAGGTCCGTTTTGGTTACAGTTTTATGTTGGGGTGGTCATAAACTTATTAAAGATTCAAACCCATAAAAGGTTGTAAACACGGTATATCTTTTGGCAGAGTTTAATTCAAACAGTAGGTATTCTAACATCTCAGTTTTAAGAAAATTAAATACCTTAGTATTTTAAGAGATGTTAATAACATCATTATTTCTAAATTAAGATATGATTTTGCGTTATTTTACTCTTAAAATTATCGCAGAAGATAATAAAATCAGGTGAGACCAAACGCATATAAAAGTGGTATTAAAAATCCATACATCACACATCTCCTCATCCTCCTAAACTATTACTACAATGCATTTGCTATTTGCTTTTTTCGGTTTTATTCTCTTAGCAGTGTCCTCTGCTAACCCTATTCCAGCCGACGATGAAGATGCTCATCTCACAGTCGTAAGTTAACTTCTTTTCTTAATTTTGATGTTTTTAACACAGTTACTTATAGCCGGAACTCATCGCTAAATACGGTTACCCAGTGGAAGAACATCACGTTACAACTGAAGACGGCTATATCCTAACCCTCCACCGAATTCCCCATGGCAAAAATTCAAACAAGAGCTTGGGTAAAATTGCGTACCTCCAACATGGAGTATTGAGTTCCTCAGCTGACTGGATTATCACTGGAACAACCCATGGACTTGGTTACATATTAGCTGACGAAGGCTATGATGTTTGGATGGGCAATGCCAGAGGGAATAAACTTTCCCGAAACCACACCTCTCTAAATCCAGACACAGATTCCGAATTTTGGAAATTCAGTTGGCACCAAATTGGAACCATTGACATGCCAACAATGATCGACTATATCTTAGAAGTCACTAACCATACCAACCTTTATCACATTGGTCACTCTCAAGGAACCACCACTTTCTACGTCATGACTTCCATGCGTCCAGAATACAACGACAAAATCAAAGCGCATTTCAGTCTTGCTCCCATTGGTTACATGAATCATATGACCAGTCCTCTCATGCACATTATGGCTTTCTGGTCTGGACCTCTCGACCTACTTTTTAAGCTCATTGGAGTTAATGAATTTCTCCCAAGCAACGAATTTATGGCTTTGGTCGGAGACGTTCTCTGTGGCGACGATGACATTACACAAATTCTTTGTACCAATGCCCTATTCGCCATTTGCGGCTTCAGCGCATCTGAAATGAATGCAACGATTCTCCCGGTTTTGACAGGTCATACTCCTGCCGGATCTTCTGTAATGCAACTGATGCATTATGCACAAGAAATCAACTCGGGGGGTTTCCGTCAATATGATTTTGGTTTAGACAATTGGAGTCATTACCACTCTTTGACTCCTCCACCGTACGACTTGGCAAAAATCACGGCTCCTATTTATCTTTTCTATAGTCACAATGATTGGTTGTCTGCTGAACAAGACGTTATTAGACTTTGCAAAGGATTAGGTTCGGCTTGTGCTGGCAAATTTTTGGTTTCCGATAATGGCTTCAACCACTTGGACTATTTGTATGGAATTCACGCACCGGAATACGTTTACGACAGAGTCATCAGCTTGATGGCTAGGCATTAGAGAAGAATTTTGTGTATAAATTGTATAACTGTAACCTATCTATATAAACTGCTTTTAAATCAGTACTGTGTACTTGAACTTTTTAAACATTTCAGAGTAATTTTGTTCTGTCATTTAACATCTTATTTTGCCAACACAAGTGAATGATTCACAGTGATTGGAAGTAATGTATTACAGTAATGTAGTTTCTTTTTCTACTCCCAAATAGTAAGACATCAAGGATGCATTAAGTTGTGTCATCACTCATCAGTAAGACTCGTATTATATGGAAAATGCATATTTGTTGTTAAGAGGTATATCAACAAAAAATGTAAGTTTTTTATGCATAAGAGTATCTAATGTTTTTTAATGAAAATAAACCAATTAAAAAATGCATATTTTGGCAACTTCGTGCATATTTTAGGAAATATTGCATATTTGTGTTTCAGTCTAAGTTAATGTTAAGTTGTGTATATTTTCTTCACATTATTAAAAATTTCAATTCAAGTTAAAAATTGGATAATTTAAGAAAAATGATCCGACTACATAATATGTTAACGAGAAAATAACCGGTAATTCGTAAGCCGGACTCAAAGAATTAGTATCCTGCTGAGTGTTTTCTTTTTAAATTTGTTTTATACAGGGTGAAGTAAATCATTTGCCTATAGAAAACAATAATTAATATAAATTAAAGTAATTTACCAAATGTGATTGTATTTTGGGAACGAAATTTTGTTTTGTTTTCGAGTTATGCGATTTTTTTTCAAAATTGCAGTTTATGTAAAAAAAAATTTTTGTAATGTAACAAAGTAGCTAGTTGTAATCGTTAGATCATAACCTTCATGAAAAAAATGTTTTTTTAGTGGGTTGCCATTTAAAAAAATAAATATTTTTGTAGAACTCAAAAAATTGATCCCAACTTTAATTTTTTATTGTTAAAAGTAAATATCGATGCATATTTGGTATATGTTGGAGCATATTTTTTAATATCTTGTGCATATTTTTGTGAAAATACGTGAATATACAGTATGTCCTCGGATTGAGTTTACAAGAGGAAAACAAATTTTTATCTTTGATTTTACGCCAAAACTGCAAAGGAAAAACATTATTTGCTTCACTTGCAACAAGCAAATCTGTACTTAAAACTTCAATATTTTGATTCGGTGAAAAGAAAACCTAATTTTTCTCTTGATTTTCGACTTTGAATAATTTTTCTCTGCTTTTTAAGTCCTATCACATTGGCGGTTTTATTTATTTGACGACTATTTGTCACTTTGACAATTAATTTATTACTTAAATAACGATAGTTTTTGTTAACAATTACTGGTTTTTATCTTAAAGCTGTTTCTTTGAATTTATTTATTAAAATTATGTGTTTTACAAACATTTTTGTTATCTAACTTGCGTAAATTGGTTTGTTAAAGTGACATCATTATCAAAATAATAAAACCGCCAATGTGATAGGACCTAAAAAGCAGAGAAAAATTAGTCCAAAATCAAAGGAAAAATAAGCTTTTCTTTCTTTTTTTCTTGCGCATGTTTTACAAATTTTTGGTGCATGGTAAAAAGCAGAATTAAAATTATTTTATGATAGACTGATTTAATCATGCATAAAGATGTTATAATTTAGTTGTAAAAACAGTGTGAGTCTTATTTAAGGGCTTAATAATTTCCCAGAATTTGTTCTTAGTCATTTATCAATAAAATAAAACAAAACCCTAGTTTTATGATGTCTTTTGAATCCAATAATTTCTTTTGAAAAAGTTGATCATATGAAAGTGAAACTCTCTTCAAAAACTCAAAACTTTGTACTATTTTTGGTATTTCTAAAATATGCTTTTGAAAATGAAATAAATTGATATTTTAACTCATGCGAAATGTCCCAACTAAGATTTTCTCGTTCAATAGCTCTCTTTTTAAGTCTTTATACAGAGAGATCAAAAAACGGTTACTTTGATATAAATTTAATAACATACATTTTTCAAACATAACAAAAGCCAAGTTGTCTTTATTATAAATGACTGTGTAATTTAAAAACAGAGATTATGAAGGTACTTAAAATTTAGACTATAAATAATTGAAAATTCTTTACGAACCCTTCAAGATACAAATAAAAACACAAACTTCTTCAAATTTATAAAAAAAAATTAAACTACTTTATGTCTCCAAATTGAGTTTACAAGAAGAAAAAAAATCTCTGATTTTAAGCCAAAACTGCAAAGGAGTAACTCGGAAATTATATCTTTGCTTAACCTGAAACGAGCAAATTATTAAAACTTCATTATTCTTACCCAGTGGAAAGAAAAATTAAAGATAAAATTTTCCTTCTTTGTGTGTAACATTAAGTTACATTACATTAAGTGTTACATTATTGAAAAACGATAGAATTTAGTTGAAGTTAAAAGTTTAAATCCAAATTTTATGCCCAACTCAATCAAAGTAACAACGTCGTAATAATAGAACTGAAATTAAAACAACCACCGTAATTTATAGAAACTGAACATGTTACATGAAATTACAAAAAAAATGTTCAGTGTAATTTTTTTCTGATACGATTGGTGCTAGTCGCTAACAATTTAATAACTAAGGGCAAAGCATTAATTTTCTTACACTTTAACAACTATAAATTAATTAATTGTATGACTATATTTAAAAAAAACATTCCACAAGGTTTTGAATATAATTAAATATAGTAAATATAAAAAAGTTTTTTGTTTATTAAAAACATTTTGAAGAATAATGGCATATAACAATGTCTCCAATTTTTAGTTCGCAACGTATTAACAAAGATAGTAGGTGTAGTCTGCCGAAAGCTATATCGTGTTTACAACTTAATCCGGTATTTAACTTGCATTTTATTAAGGCCTAACCGCAAACCATCATTTCTATACCCCAGTAAAGGGAGGTAAACACATTTTCCCAATGCTGAGCCAGGTCCGTTTTGGTTACAGTTTTATGTTGGGGTGGTCATAAACTTATTAAAGTATCAAACCCATAAAAGGTTGTAAACACGGTATATCTTTCGGCAGAGTTTAATTCAAACAGTAGGTATTCAAACATCGCAGTTTTAAGAAAATTAAATACCTTAGTATAAAAGAGATGTTAATAACATCATTATTTCTAAATTAAGATATACTCGTATGATTTTGCGTTATTTTGCACTTAAAATTATCGCAGAAGATAATAAAGTCAGGTGAGATCAAACGCATATAAAAGTGGTATTAAAAATCGATACATCACACTTCTCCTCATCCTCCTAAACTATTACTACAATGCATTTGCTATTTGCTTTTTTCGGTTTTATTCTCTTAGCAGTGTCCTCTGCTAACCCTGTTCCAGCCGACGATGAAGATGCTCATCTTACAGTCGTAAGTTAACTTCGTTTTTTAGTTTTGATATTTTTAACACAGTTTCTTGTAGCCGGAACTCATCGCTAAATACGGTTACCCAGTGGAGGAGCATCACGTTACAACTGAAGACGGCTACATCCTAACCCTCCACCGAATTCCCCATGGCAAAAATTCAAACAAGAGCTTGGGCAAAATTGCGTACCTCCAACATGGATTATTGAGTTCCTCAGCCGACTGGATCATCACTGGAACAACCCACGGACTTGGTTACATATTAGCTGACGAAGGCTATGATGTTTGGATGGGCAATGCCAGAGGGAATAAACTTTCCCGAAACCACACGTCTCTAAATCCAGACAAAGATTCCGAATTTTGGAAATTCAGTTGGCACCAAATTGGAGCCATTGACGTGCCAACAATGATCGATTATATCTTAGAACTCACCAACCAAACCAACCTTTATCACATTGGTCACTCTCAAGGAACCACCAGTTACTACGTCATGACTTCCATGCGTCCAGAATACAACGACAAAATCAAAGCGCATTTCAGTCTTGCACCCATTGGTTACATGAACCATATGACCAGTCCTCTCATGCACATTATGGCTTTCTGGTCTGGACCTCTCGACCTTCTTTTTAACCTCATTGGAGTTAATGAATTTCTCCCAAGCAACGAATTTATGGCTTTGGTCGGAAACGTTCTCTGTGGCGACGACGACATTACACAAATTCTTTGTACCAATGCCCTATTCGCCGTTTGCGGCTTCAGCGCTTCTGAAATGAATGCAACGATTCTCCCGGTTTTGACAGGTCATACTCCTGCAGGAGCTTCTGTAATGCAAGTGATGCATTATGCGCAAGAAATCAACTCGGGGGGTTTCCGTCAATATGATTTTGGTTTAGACAATTGGAATCATTATCACTCTTTGACTCCTCCACCATACGACTTGTCAAAAATCACAGCTCCTATTTATCTTTTCTATAGTCACAATGATTGGCTGTCTGCTGAACAAGACGTTATCAAACTTTGCAAAGGATTAGGTTCGGCTTGTGCTGGCAAATTTTTGGTTTCCGATAATGGCTTCAACCACTTGGACTATATGTTTGGAATTCACGCACCGGAATACGTTTACGACAGAGTCATCAGCTTGATGGCTAGGCATTAGAGAACAATTTTGTGTATAAATATGTAAACTGCTTTTAAATCAGTACTGTGTACTTGAACTTATTAAACATTTCAGAGTAATTTTGTTCTGTCATTTAACATCTTACTTTGCCAACACAAGTGAATGATACACAGTGATTGGAGGTAATGCATTACAGTAATGTTTCTTTTTCTACTCCCAAATAGTAAGACATCAAGGATGCATTAAGTTATGTCATCACTCATCAGTAAGACTCGTATTATATGCAAAATGCATATTTGTTGTTAAGAGGTATGTCAACAAAATTGTAAGTTTTCTATTCATATCTAATGTTTTTTGATCAAAATAAACCAATTAAAAAATGCATATTTTGGCAACTTCGTGCATATTTTAAGAAATACATATTGCATATTTGTGCATATTTTCTTCAAATCAATCAAATTTCTGATTTAAAATTTCAATTCAAGTTAAAAATTGGAGGATTTAAAAAAAAATGATCTGATTACAAAATATCTTAAAGAGAAAATAACCGGCAATTCGAAAGCCGGACTCAAAGAATTAGTATCCTGCTGAGTGTTTTCTTTTTAAATTTGTTTTATACAGGGTCAACTAAGCAGTTTTTTTTAAATCATTTGCCTATAGAAAATAATAATTAATATAAATTAAAACAATATACAATATGTGATTGTATTTTGGGAACGAAATTTTGTTTTGTTTTTGAGTTATGCGATTTTTTTGTCAAAATTGCAGTTTATGTAAAAAAAAAATTGTAATTTAATACACTGACTGACACGGAATTCTGGACGATTTGTCATTTGACTGACATAAAAATGTAAAACGGACCTTAAGCAACTAACCCCACTTTCGGTTTTTGTAAAAAATTAAATTTTAATTAAAACTTTCAAATTTTAGTTTCAAATGTCAATCATGATGACAATAAAGCGTTGCTTACATTGACATTTTTCGAACTGACATAAATTTGATGTCCAAAATTCCGTGTCCGCAGTGTATAAAGTAGCTAGTTGTAATCATTAGATCATAACCTTCATGAAGTGGGTTAGTGGGTTGCCATTTAAAAAAATAAATGTTTGTAGAACTTAATAACAAAAAAAATTCGAAAATTTTTATTCTTGATAAAACATTACATTTTTATAGTATTTTATCATTCATCAAATAGTTTTTACAAAAAAGAAATGTTATTAAAAACCAATTTAATTACTCTCTTTCGTTCATTGTGTGCAGTTGAGAATGTCGAAATTACAAAGGTTATTGTACTTGATAATAAAAATTTATGCCAACTTTAATTTTTTATTGTTAAAAGTTTTGCATATCGATGCATATTTGACATATGTTGTAGCATATTTTTTAATATTTTTATATTATTTATATTTAATTTTTTAATATATTGTGCATAGTTTTGTGAAAATACGTGCATAGACAGTATGTCCTCGGATTGAGTTTACAAGAGGAAAAAAAATTTATCTTTGATTTTACCCCAAAACTGCAAAAGAAAAACATTATTTGCTTCACCTGCAACAAGCAAATCTGTACTTAAAACTTCAATATTTCGATTCGGTGAAAAGAACACCTAATTTTTCTCTTGATTTTCGACTTTGAATAGTTTTTCTCTGCTTTTTAAATCCTATCACATTGGCGGTTTTATTTATTTGAGAAAACTATCAACAGAAATGTCGTTTTGGTGGTCTTGCCAGTGCAGTGTCATAGTCAGTGTTGAAAAGGAAATGAAAAAACTTGATAGAAGTTTGGAAGATGCCTGACAATTATGAAATTGTGACAAAGACAACGTCAAAAAACTGGACTTTATTAAGAAGTCAAATCACATTATAAAAAAATCAATTTGCGTTTTTTTTTGCACTCAAGTGTATATTGTCACTTTGACAATTAGGTAATTTGTTACTTAAATAATGATAGTTCTTGTTAAAAATGACTTTGCTTTTTATCTTAAAGCTGTTTCTTTGAGTTGTTATTTATTATGTGTTTATCAAACATTTTTGTTATCTAACTTGAAAAATAAGCTTTTCTTTCTACTGAGTTAGAATAATAAAGTTTTAATTACAGATTTGCTCGTTTCAGGTAAAGCAAAAAATGTTTTTCCTTTGGAGTTTTCGCGTAAAATCAAAAATAAAAAATGTTTTCCTCTTGTAAACCCAATCCGGGGACATACTGTATATGCGCATATTTTACGAATTTTTGGTGCATATAATCCGAGCCTTACTCATCAGTAACTAAGGCAATATGAACACTAGCAAGTAATGAACCTATTAGACACATGTACTCACGTATACAGTGAGTTTTTTATAATGCTGAACATAGCCCTATGTTCAGTTTAAAAAAAACAACATGTTAAAATCATATTTTAACGGCTAAAGTTGTTTTAGTAATGCGATATTATTTATAAATACTCTACGTTTTAAATTTCGTTTGAATCCGTTGACAAATAATAGGATACACTTCCTTTCTTTGTAATACAAAACTATTTTACGATAAGCTGTAAAATTGTATTTTTTTTGTTTTGTTTCGTGATGTATTGTAAATGCTTGTTTATTTATTTTGTATTTTATTTGAAGAACAATGCAATTATAATTTTTCTGTGATTGCAATCTGCTAAGTCGAATTCTCAAGATTGTAAGATTAGAATTCAAAATTAAAAACACCATAATCAAAAAGACTATATTATCAAAATCTTAAAATCTGAAGCACTTTAAGAATGATAACAAACGTCAGGTGTAAATCACAAAATGGAAAATATATCAGCAGGTGCAACTCGAAAAAACATCATTTGGTTTTAAATCTTAGTAGTAAAAATGCTTCTCTTAAAAACAATTCCAAGTGTTTTGCTGCTTGTATATTGTTCAGCTGTCCCAACACCCCAATTAACATCCGATGAAGATGCCCATCTCACCGTTGTAAGTTATTAGAAAAAAGAGTAAGACTTTTTTAACAGACAGAAAATTTTAAGCCGGAACTCATCACCAAATATGGATATCCAGTCGAAGTGCACCACGTCACCACCACTGATGGCTACATCCTGACCCTCCATCGAATCCCCCACGGCAAAAACACTGACAAAGTATTAAACAAAGTTGTTTTCCTAATGCACGGACTTTTGTGCTCTTCCGCCGATTGGATCCTCACTGGGCCTGACCACGCTCTTGGTTATCGCCTCGCAGATGAAGGTTACGACGTTTGGATGGGCAATGCTCGTGGTAACCATCAATCCCGGAACCATACCAGACTTAACCCCGACACCGACGCCGAATTTTGGCAATTCAGTTGGCACGAAATTGGGGCTATTGACGTTCCCGCAATGATCGACCACGTGTTGGAGGTCACAGGTAAGGAGAGTCTCTACCACGTGGGACACTCCCAAGGAACCACAAGTTTCTACGTCATGGGTTCCATGCGTCCGGAGTACAACAGCAAAATCAAAGCGCATTTCAGTCTGGCACCAGTGGGGTACATGAACCACATGACCAGTCCTCTAATGCACATCATGGCTTTCTGGTCCGGTCCTCTAGATTTACTCTTTAAACTAATCGGAGTGAACGAATTTCTCCCAACCAACGAATTTTTAGCAATGATAGGAGACACGTTCTGTAGCGACGGTGACATAACCCAATTTCTTTGCTCAAATGCACTTTTTGCGATTTGTGGGTTTAGCCCAAAACAGATGAATGCGTCCATGTTTCCAGTTTTGACTGGACACACTCCTGCTGGAGCTTCGACCAGACAATTGGTTCATTACGCACAAGAAATTAACTCGGGAGCTTTCCGCCAGTTTGATTTTGGGTTAAAAAATCTGGAAATTTATGGATCTTTCACTCCGCCTTCCTACGATTTGAAACTTATTACAGCACCGATTTATCTTTTCTATAGTCACAATGACTGGATGGCGGGTGAACAAGACGTTATCAGGCTTTGTAACGGCTTGGGAGACAGTTGTAAAGGCAAATTTTTAGTTTCTGACAACGCTTTCAACCATCTGGATTACTTGTATGGAATCAGTGCCCCACAAATTGTCTATGACCGGCTGATCAGTTTAATGGCAAGACATTAATTAAAATATACCATGTATAATTATTAAACAAAATAAAAAATATAATAATAGAAACCCTCAACAGGTCATTCATCGCATTTTTTAACTATTGTATTCCCCAATTTCCCAACTATTCTGATAAGACAATAGCCTTCAGAGAAACTATAAATTCGAATCATCTAATTGATAAATAACACTCCCAAAAATGTTTATCCTGACTTTTCCAATTATTTTCCTTTCGACAATTATAAAAAATTCTTTAACAGAAAATGTGTTAAAAACTCTCCCTCCTTCGTTACAAGATGAAGTCAATTTAACCACTGTGAGTACAAATTTCAAATTACCCAAAGCGAAATATAATTTTTCAGCCGCAAATAATCACAAAATACAATTACTCGTCTGAAATTCACAATGTTGTTACCGAAGATGGTTACATCTTAGCCCTCCATCGCATACTCCCCCAAAAACCCTACAAGGGCTCAGTTCTGGTGATGCATGGAATTTTAGCATCTTCAGCTGATTGGATCATAACAGGGCCTCATCACGGCCTTGGTTATCTTTTATCAGATGAGGGTTACGACGTATGGTTGGGAAATGCCCGAGGAAACCGTTATTCCAAAAACCATACAATGTTGGATCCCAAATCGAAAAAGTTTTGGGACTTTTCTTGGCACGAAATCGGTTTATATGACATACCGGCAATGATCGACCATATACTTGAGGTTACAAACCAAAAGAAGATTTTCCACATAGCACACTCTCAAGGGACTACTACTTTTTATGTCATGTGTTCACTCAAACCGGAATACAACGAAAAAATTCGGGCACATTTTAGTCTAGCACCTGTTGCGTTTGTAAGTCACATGTTTAGCCCGATTTTTCATGCGATTGCAGCCGCTGATGTAGTATTTGAGGTAAATACACATTTTTTTCTACTCTTTTGAACCTAAACTTTAGGAAATGGCTACTTTCATTAATTTGAATGAAATTATGCCTGAGGGGGGACTTGTCAGTAAGTTAGGACAGAAACTTTGTGGAATAAATACTCTAACGAAGATTTTATGCAGTAACACGCTTTTTGCAATTTGTGGTTTTGATTGCAAGCAATTGAATGCAACACTGCTTCCATTATTTTTAGCTCATGTCCCTGCAGGTTGTTCGTCGAAACAGTTGTTACATTATGCACAAGAAATTAACTCTGGTAAAAAATTGTAAACTGGTATTCGTGAAAATAATTATTATTTTAGGCCATTTTCGTCAATACGATTACGGTTTTTGGACAAATTTGAAACGTTATCACTCACTTAAACCGCCAGATTATGACTTAAGTCAAATTTCTGCTCCTTTATACTTTTTCTATAGTAAAAATGATTGGATTTCATCGGCTTGGGATGTCGGAATTTTTGCTAAAAAACTTAAAAATTTAAAAGGCAAATTTCTAATTTCCTATGACAATTTTAACCACATGGACTATTTGTTTGGAATTGACGCTCCAAAATACGTTTATAACAAAATTATAAGTTTAATGACAAGACATTTACAATAATAAATTCAAACAATATACATGTTTGTTTTTATTTTAAATTAAAGTTTTAAAGTAATTAGTTTAGGCAAAAAACGCTTGGTTCCATACTTTTTATTCACCCGGTATCTAAACCTATAAAATTATGCTCGACTTTCATGGCTCAAAAAAGCCTAAAAATGACTAAATTTACATTGAAAAAACATGACCAAGGATGCTTTACTTAAATTACCTGCATAAACAGTTTTGTTATTGTATATTATTAATGTAATATCAAATGATCTTATCATTTCTTTAATTGATATGTTATCTTTTGTCTTAGTGACATATGTTTACTACATTATTTACAAATTAATAAAACAAAGTTTTTTCATAAACTTAATCATCTATGTTAAGATTAAAGCAATATCGAGAGCCACTTAACGTTTCTTTATTATCAATTAAGATTAAAAATATTGAATTGATACTGATATGAAATAGGGAAATATTTAAAAAGAAATTATCACTGATAAGTATACAAACTAATACATATGAACCTGTTCAGAATAACAGTTAAATTTTTAAGGATTCTGCCTTATTTTGAGTGGTTTAGGCTAAAAAATTTACATTCCGAAAAACAGCTAAATTTTTAGGATTTTGACCTGTTTTTAAGGTATATTAAAAAAAAGTTAAAATGTCAAGGCGTATTTTGAAAAAAGTTACAATTTGCCTTCGATGTGCTGAATTTCGAGGCAAAAGTTATTTTATTACCAGCAAATAAATCAAGTTTATTTCTTTTCAATTAAGAGTATAAGGAATTATTTAATAATGCCATAATCACAACAAAACAAACAGATGTCAATGTAAAAATAAATTTATTCGTACCTAATCGTTGTTTAAATATACATACATCTAAAACTACAAAGATATAAAAGTTAGTTTTCTATTTATGTAGGTTGCGAACTTAACAATTTCGTCAGTCTTGACATGGATTTTTTATTGCAACAATATCTGAGATTTATGAACTAGTACCTATATACTTAATGCTTAAAAACTGGAACTTGCTTATAATTTTAAAAAAATATTCAAGTCTAGACATATTACCATCTAACAACAAATTAAATTAAGTAAGATGTTCAAGTTTCAATTAAGTACTCGTATAATAATTCTGTAAATACGGATACGGATTTTGTTGATAGATCATCATGGGTTATCATGAATCGATGGGTCGTCTGACTCAAACTTTATTTATTTAGTTAGTTGTTTTTTATACAAGCAGACCAAAATGCCTTAACATTCAGCGTAGTTTCATGAAAGAAAGGCAAATTTGACTCTTTTTCAAAAATACCTACCTTAAAAATAGGCCGAAATGCCTCGACGTTTTAACTTTTTTTAATATATCTTTAAAACAGGACAAAACCCTAAAATTTAGCTATTTTTCGAAAGATAATTTTTTTAGCCGAAACCCTTAGAAAAAGGCTGAATCCTTGTTGTCCTGAACAGGCCCGGCGAATATTACAAGAGTTCACAAAATTGTTCTATTATAATCAGTTTATAAAGCTTGATTATGATGAATTATGTGATTGAATTATTGTAAGATACTCGATTTTCAAGTAATTTTGGGATTAACTAAATAATTGATAGTCTGATATCTAAAAAAATAATTATTGTACTAGACATGTATTTTATTTATTTTGCAATTTGTAAAAAAAACTAATTGTGTTTCATGCCTGAAGCATCCTGTATGCTGAAAATTTTAAAGATTTTCATTTTTTAACAGGTAATTCGTTTATATCTTTGTCCACTGTGTATAAAATATACTACATACAAAATTATTAACAAGCAATGAGGCCTATTCTGTAGGTAATTGAAGTGTTAACAGCATGCCTTTAAAAAATTAACAGAGTTGTTAAATGATTGTTAAACTAAAATGGCAGCAGTTGCAGGGTCTTTATTTTTACAAAATGAAGAAGAAGAGGAGAAGACAACATACCGCCTTTAAAATAGTTTTATATTTGTAGCAATAACAATGTTATTAATTTTTTTAGTCGTCGCTTGCGATTAATTAATAGAAACTTGTGTGATGCTGCAAATACATTGTAACGGCGCATCTAATAAACCTTTGGATAAAATCTCCTCAAACAGATTAAAAATAAATAATAAAAAACGATGATTTCTTCAAAATTATGACGGCACACATGTAGCAATTTCAACAGGGGAATTATGCGCAAGACAAGACTGACAAGACGTCTAGAGAAGTCTTTTCTGTGTAAACCCAATACAAAATGTATGAAAAAATGAAACATTAAAGGTAGGTAGTAAACAGTTTTTTTTATAAATCATAAATTGCTTGTCAATGCACTGTCAGAGCAACATAAGATAACTTGTTTGCAAATGCAAATCGTAATTAAAATTAGATCAAAACGTAAATGAAATTTGTTTTTTGGGTTGCATCGCTAGATCGTCAGGCTCATTATCTTATCTGAATTGCCCTGTATAGAGCCAATATAAAGTTAAATTAGCTGTTTTTAAAAGTATTGCGATATAGCAACAGCCTTGTTATAAATATTAGCATAACAGAAGTGTTTTGTACTGAATAAGAATTTGTGTTAAATTTTTAACAGGCATTTTATAATTCAACATTTAACAGGACTGTTACTTTTAGCACAAAATGTGCAGAATACGATTCAATATAAGAAAATGACTTTCGACATTTTGAATAAGGTTCACTCTACCAAAATATCTACAACAGCCATATTGTCACACTCCTGATTAGAAATACCGCCCATCATACTACTAATCGTATTAGACCACACCCAAAAATGGCTCCGACAATGACTTCCAGAACATTCAATTAACATTGATAATAACTAATCATTTTTTTATAATTGCTTTAAAAAGACAGTAGTCCCTATTGTATTCTAGTTTGATAAGTAAATAAATCATGTTTCGTAATTTAATGGAAAATATCTGGAAATAAGTACTACAACCACCTGAGATAAAATCTATTATAAGTAAAATAACGGATTTGTTTTATCGCCTAATGGTCAATGTATGTCGTACATAAGTATTTGTAAAGCACAGTTTTAAAATTAAAAAATAACATTATGTTAATGAATCTCAGCGTTCCGCACTATAATTACAAATGGTGTAAATTACTCTACGTTTTAGTTACACAAAATCGATTAGCTAGAGCCACGGACGGAAGACCACAGTCCAATTTACAAAAATCAATCATTTTAAACAAACAAGAGATTAAGTAGGTGATAAGCTGTTTCAATTGTGTGATATTTTGCAAAAAAAGTCAAACCGACGCCTCGGTTTATCTATAAAAGCATCGCGATTTTTTAAAAACATCATTCAAAATGTTGACTTTGATGGTTTTCTCCCTCATGGGATTGGTCCATTCCTCGGCCATCCCCCCTAACAATCTCAGACTTGATTACCAGGTTTTGAGTGACCAAGAAGATGCCAAACTTAGTGTGGTATGTAATTCGATTTTGAAACAATTAATTTTATTATAAAATAAAATTCTAGCCAGAAATTATTAACAAGTATGGCTATCCGTGCGAAGAGTACCATGTGATTACTCCTGATAATTACATCCTAACCCTCCACCGAATCCCTCACGGACGCACCCCTAATAATCACCCCAAGGAAGTCGCTTATCTCCAACACGGAATTCTCTCTTCTTCAGCCGATTGGATTATTTCAGGGCCTGAAAAAGGCCTAGCTTATGTCCTCGCAGACGAGGGATACGACGTCTGGATGGGCAATGCCCGAGGGAACAAACTTTCAAGGAATCACACTTATCTCAACCCGGACACTTCCGACGAGTTTTGGGACTTCAGTTGGCACGAAATCGGGTATTATGACATACCCACTATGATCGATTTCGTCCTGGAACAAACCGGAAAAGACAACCTCTTCCACATTGGTCACTCTCAAGGAACCACCACTTTCTACGTCATGACCTCAATGCGACCTGACTACAACGCCAAAATCAAAGCTCACTTCAGTCTTGCACCTATCGCCTACATGAACCACATGACTAGTCCCCTAATGCACCTCATAGCCTTTTGGGAGAAGCCCCTTAATGCCCTTTTGAACCTCATTGGGATTCGAGAATTTTTACCAAGTAACGAATTTATATCAATGGGTGGTAACATTTTGTGCGGAGATGATTCCCTAACTCAGATTCTTTGCAAAAACGCATTGTTTGCCATTTGTGGGTTCAGTCCAAAAGAAATGAATGGGACTCTTCTGCCCATTATGAGTGGGCACACCCCTGCTGGGGCCTCAACTAAACAATTTATGCATTATGCCCAGGAAATCAATTCGGGATATTTTCGCCGTTTTAGTTATGGATGGTTTGAAAATTTGCAAAAGTACGGATCTATCCGACCCCCAAGTTACGATCTTAAGAAAATTACAGCACCAGTTTACTTGCTTTATAGTAAAAATGATTGGTTAGCTGGTAAAATCGATGTTGATAGATTATACAAAAGTTTAGCGAATGTCAAAGGACGATTTTTGGTAGCGGAAGAGTCGTTTAACCACCTGGACTTTGTGTTTGGTATAAGGTCACGAGAGTTGATTTATAATAAACTCATAAGTTTGATGGCAAAACATTAACGGCATTTACATTAAATGCTTGGCAACAAATCGATAAATTGATGCGTCAACAGTCTTTATCACAGTATTAATAAATTGTTAATTATAAAACGTTGTCTAATTTCCTATAAAACCTCAAGCTTGCAAATTTAAGATTACAAAACTCTGTAATAAGCAAAACTATTTTCATTTTGCGATATTAACAAGTATAAAACGGAGAAATGATAATAGAATTACTAGTTCCTCAAAATGAAACTCTTTGTGTTGGTCACTTTGGTCTCAGTTGCCTTTGGCAAAAACCTCCCAAATCAAAATGCGAGAATCGTAAGTACAAATTTTGATTCCAACTAGTCTTCCACTTTGGTACTTTTAGTCAAAAATGGTAACCACCTATGGTTACCCTTTGGAAACCTACAAAGTCACCACTGATGATGGCTACCTCTTGGACCTTTTCCGAATCCCTCACGGGATTCAAAATAAGAACCAACACGACTCCCAAAGACCGGCAGTACTCCTCATGCATGGTTTCCTCTCATGTTGTGAAGACTTCGTCGCAGGAGGGCCGTCCCAAGGCTTGGCTTTCTACCTTGCTGATAAAGGTTACGACGTTTATTTGGGCAATTCCAGAGGTAGTCCTTATGGCCAACAGCATACCAGTTTAGATCCACACAAAGACGCCGCTTTCTGGAGATTTAGGTAAGTACCATTCACTTGAAAAGTACCACTTCACTTGCAACAGTTTTCATGAAATTGGGGTTGCCGATATGGCGGCGATTATCGATCAAGTCGTTTCGATAAGCCAACAAAATAAGATCCACTATGTTGGTCACATGGAAGGAGCAACAGTTTTCTATATTTTAGCATCCCAAAAGAAAGGATATAACAACAAAATTGAGAAGATGGCCTCTTTAGGCCCCATTGCCTACTTGAAAAAAGCTCCTCATCAGATCCTTAAAAAAATCGCAGAAAATTACAAATCTAAGAGCGTAAGTGGTCCTCAAAAATCGTAATAGATTACTGATATTTTTGTAGTGGGTTATTAAAAATGTCGGTATGAGTACATTCAACCCATCCTCCGAATTGACAAGCGAAGCCCAAAATCAGTGTAGTAACCTTGAGCAAAAAGAACAAATCTGTCGCAACGATTATTTCCTTTTCAATGGCTACAATTCGAAAAATTTCAATGAAGTATGGTTATTTTTTCGATGATATAATGATTGTTACAATCTGCTTTTTCTAGACTACCATTCAAGATGTTGTTTCTAGACGCCCATGTTTGGGTTCCGTCCGCCAAGTTTTGCATTTGGCCCAAATGAAAGACAGTGGTCGTTTTGAAAGTTACACTTTCCCAGAAAAAACCGACTCTTATGAATATGACCTCTCTCAAGTTTCGGCCCCAGTGGCCATTTTCTACACCCCTGAAGATGCATTATCTCATGTCGATGATGTTGATGCTTTAGCCAAACAGTTACCAAATGTTTACAAGAAAGAAGTTGAGAGTGACTTCACCAACAATCTTGACTTTCTCTACGCAGAGAATATTTACAAATTCTATAAATATGTCACTGAGAGTTTTCAGGAAGACCAACGCAAAAGAAACACAAATATGTTGTTTTAAATCAAATTGAATAATAAAATTGTCAATTCCTCTTCAGGTGTTTTAATTGCAAGGTCATGACTTCGCACATCAAAAAGTCATTTTATCATTAAATTATCTGACACAATTGCCCTACAAAAAGCGATAAAATCACATAATGTGAGTATGCATCAGAGCCACATATAAAAAAGAGCCAAAACAAAAGCTTAGCTATTCGATTGTTTGAAATGTACAGATTTGGTGCTATTTTATTGCTAGTAGGGTCAATCGGGACCATTCCACTTAAACCCGAGTTCCTCCACCCTGACGCTGGCCTTGACATTGTAAGTCACCCCAAATCCCACAACCTCATCATTTTTCATACTCCAGATTGAGTTAGTCCAAAAATATGGATACCCAATTGAATCCCATCAAGTCCAAACTGAAGACGGTTACCTACTAACTCTTCATCGTATTCCCCGAGGGTTGAATAACACCCTCGAAACCACACGACCCCCAGTTTTGCTCATGCATGGCCTTCTTAGCAGTTCAGTGGATTGGGTAAATATGGGCCCTGGGACCGCTCTAGGGCTACTTTTGGCAGACAATGGGTACGATGTCTGGCTAGGTAACCAGAGGGGCAGTACATGGTCCAGAAAACACCAAACGCTTGACCCAGACACCGACGCGGAAAAATTCTTCAACTTCAGTTTTCACGAAATTGGATATTTTGACATACCAGCCAAAATCGACTACATTTTAGACACGACGGGTCAAGAGAAAATTTTTTACGTTGGACACTCACAAGGTACTACAGTTTTCTTTGTAATGGCAAGTGAAAGACCTGAATATAATGCGAAAATCAGGTTGATGTCAGCCTTGGCCCCCATTGCCTACATGGGGCATTTGCCGAATCCTTTGATATTTCAAGTGGCCGAACATTACGACGTTATAAATGTGAGTTGGATGGGAATTTGACCAAAAACAATTATTTATTATTATTTTTAGACACTTGTAGAAATTTTACACATACATGAATTTCTTCCACATTATGATTTTATTACCGAATTAGGAGAAACTTTTTGTAGCAACAGCTCTGACTACAGGGATGCTTGCTACTGGATTCTGAATATTATCGCGGGTTTTGATTCGGAAGTGGACCCTGTAATAAATCTAATACTTGCATCAAAATGTTAAAATTTATATTTTAGGATTTCATTCCTGTCATTACATCAAACGCTCCTGCTGGTTCTTGCATAAAGCAATTTCTCCACTATTTCCAAGAGATTAAGTCTTCCAATTTCTCACAGTATGATTACGGAGAAGACGAAAATGACGCTCATTATGGTCAAAAAACACCCCCATTATATGACACGTCAAAAATTACGGCTCCTGTGAGTCTACATTATGCCAGCAATGACTGGCTTGCTGCTCTTGAAGATGTAGAAAGACTCAAGAACGAACTACCAAATTTGGTCAATGCTAAATTGGTACCTTTTGACCATTTTAACCACCTTGACTTCTTATGGGCCAGACATGTTGTTCCATATTTAAACAACGATGTAATCGAAGAAATAAAATCTAATTAAATTGTTGTCGTTTTTTATTGGTTATATAATAAGGAAACAGACATGTAAATAATAAATTTCCAGTATGAAGGTCAATAGGCCACATTTTTGATTTATCTTATCGTCTCCAGTCTTCTCCATTATTTATTAACACAGTCAACACCGAAGATGTTCAACAAAGATATCTTTAGTCTAGTGGTAATTGTTATTAGTTCTATAATTTTAGTCGAAATTTTCAACACTTCCAAACCGAAACATCCAGATGCTGGACTAAATATTGTAAGTTCAATGTTTAAAAAAGTGATTTTATTAGAAAATTTTAGCTGCAACTTGTGGAAAAATATGGTTACCTTATTGAAACTCATGAAGTTGTCACCGAAGACGGTTATATTCTAACTCTACATAGGATTGGTCAAAAGAACAATGTTGAAAAACGAGATCCAGTGCTCTTTATGCACGGTTTTATGCAAAGTGCCACGGATTTTATTAATTTGGGTCCTGGGAAAGCTTTGAGTTTGCTACTTTCAGACAGAGGGTATGATATTTGGCTGGGGAATACAAGAGGGACTACTTGGTCCAGAAAACACAAAGTTTTTAATCCTGACAAGGACGGCGAATTTTGGGATTTTAGGTACGTAACTAATATTTTGAGGATTTTAAAACTTTGAGGTCTGTTTTTATAGTTTACACGAAATTGGTATTTACGACAATCCTGCTTTCATTGATTACGTTTTGAATGTAACTGGAAAAAAATCGTTACATTATATTGGTTATTCTCAAGGCACTACAACGTTTTTCATACTGGGATCCGAAAAACCTAAATATGTAAAAAAAGTCAAATTAATGACAGCTTTAGCCCCTGCAATCTACATAAAAAACCCAAAAGGACCCCTTTTAACGTTTCTTGTATATTTTAGACGCCTCTGGGAGGTAAAGCAATGTAAAACTTTGCACCTAACATAATTAAAATAATTTTGTAGATTCTACTAAAATTTTTCAACTTTCAAGAATTCTTTCCTAGAAATGGCTTAGTGGCACATTACTTAAAACACATTTGTAATGAAAATTCTATGTTTGTCGATTTGTGTTTACTTAAAATCTTCCTCCTTAATGGTTACAGTCACGAACAGACAAATAGAGTAAATTTTCTATATTTTTAAAACTTTTATATCACATTAGTTTTAGACGCTGCTCTCCCTAATATTTTCCAATACTCCAGCAGGCGTTTCACCAAAACAAATGATGCATATAGTCCAGTTAATGGAATCTGGTAATCTTCACCAATACGATTTAGGTGTTGCCAAAAATTGCAAAAAATATGGGCAAAAAGAACCTCCACAATACAATTTATCGAAAATTACAAATCCGGTTGCTTTGTACTATTCGAGTAATGATTGGACTGTCAATATAGAGGTGAGTTTTGAATTGTTACACATTCAAATTTAAAAATTTTTATTTTTAGAATATAGAAAGAGTAGTTAAAGCTTTGCCAAATGTTGTTAAAAGTTACCATGTACCAATGGAAAGTTTTAACCACAATGACTTTATCTATGGCCAAGATGCCCCTGAACTTCTGTATAAAGCAGTAATAGAAGAAATTTTAAAATATTAGGCAAAAAATAAGATTGATTCTTAGTTTTTCCATTTAGTTCGTTATCTAAATTCAATTTGAGTGAATGACTAATAACTTAGTGTCTGTTTTGTATATTTATATGACTTGCAACAAAAAAAAAAAGATAAGCAGCTTGGAGATTGTAAAGTACATTATGTAATATAAATTGCTCAAGTAACAGTTAAGGTAGTTTATGCATACAAATATTTTCATTTTTCAATTCATTTCTACAAATAAATAAATATCTCTGCCCATTTCTACTTCCTCCTATTTGCTCCCTTATAAGTCAGATAGTACATACTGCTCTCTACTAGTCTCTATTGTCAAAATCCACCACTTTATATTTTTTCTTAAATTCTCATCAGACAAAAATTTTAAGTCAATGTTATGTTATCCATTATTACGTTGAATTTAAAAAAATAGCTAACCTGATTACGTAGAAGATGGTTTACAGGACAAAGGGAAATAAAAAACCATTAAATTCCTGGCGACGTTTCGATACTTTTATTGTATCTTCTTCAGGCTACAATATAGTCGTTTAGTTTTCATGTATAGTTAGAAAATTTGACCTAAGATTTTTTTGTTAAAGCTCCCAAAACACGAATTCACACCTCTTACTAATTAAAAAAATTTCGTTACCATAGTAACCAATTTTATTTTTTAGTAGGCAAAAACTATTTTTGGGGACTGAGTACCTAAAATAACCGTTTTGCGTACTATTTTATTGAGTCCGGAAAAGACTCATTTTAGGGACTCAAATCATCCCTAAAACAACTGTTTTCGGGAGCGTATACAAAAAAAAATAATGATGTGATTTAGAACTTCTGAATTCGTCGAGAAAGTTACTTTACAATGACATAATTAAGGTACTGCAATAATATATTCTTCAGTTTTATCTTAGATGTTGAGAGTTTCTATTGTTATTAAATCAAATCTTCAAAATATTTTATTGAATGATTATATCAAATCTTCAAAATATTTTGTTGAATCATTTACAAACACTTGATAAGTGCCAAAAATGACCATTATTTACAAATAAAAAAAGTTAAGTATGTTATCTTACTTCAAATCTATAAAAATCTGATATATATCTCAACAGTTCAAAGTATGCAATTGTAATCAAAAAATCATAACACATAAAAGAAAAAAGTACGTCGATAAGATTTCATTGTAGATGTTATTTATTTAGAGTTTCAACTGCCTCGTAGGTAAATCACAATGGCTGTTCAAAAAAAACTGGCAACCATCTTCCTCCTCACGAGTATTTTCTATGGACATGGGTTGTCCACTGACTCAGACGTGGGACTGAATACAGTAAGTGTTTTTCCTAACTAAAGTCCCACTTTAACCATTTATGAAAGGTTGAAATAATAGAAAAGCATGGCTATGTGTGTGAAAACCACGACATAACAACCGAAGATGGTTACATCCTCACATTCCAAAGAATACCACATGGTAAAAACAACGATAATTCGACTAAAAGACCCGCAGTTTTTCTCATGCATGGTCTCACCTCATCGTCGGCGGAATCCGTCAATATGGGACCCAACAACAGCCTTGGTTTTATTTTAGCCGATATTGGATATGATGTTTGGCTTGGAAACGCTAGAGGCAACGCCTGGTCGCGCAAACACACAACTCTAGATGTAGAAGCAGATGCTGAGAAGTTTTTCGATTTCAGTTGGCATGAAATTGGGTACTACGATTTAGCAGCTGCTATTGATTACATCTTGGATCTCAACGGGGATGATAGTTTGTATTATGTAGGATTCTCTCAAGGTACTACTTCCTTCATGGCCTTGGCGTCCACTAGGCCAGAATATAACAGCAAAATCAAAGTTGCTTCACTTATGGGACCTGCCTCGTATATGAACCATCAAAGTGGTACACTTTTAATAGTACTTTCAAAGTATGTCAATGAGTTGGAGAAAATGTTCAACAAATACAAAATTTATGAAATACCGTATCTTAAACAACTTCGGAAATTTGCTTTAGATTTTTGTTCGAATCCCGATAATGTTGATACATGTGAGAATGTTATAGGCCTAATAGATGGAGAAGATAAAACGCAGATTGACTTCGTATGTTATAAAATAGTAATTATTTTGATTTTTCAAACGTTATTTTCAAGGAAAAATTTCCTGTAATTCTAACAAATGCACCATCAAATGCAGCCTTGAAACAGGTTGCTCACTATGGCCAACTTATCAAAAACGGTAAAATTATTTCTAGACTTAAAATACATTTAATAAAAAATATTTACTTAGGTGGATTTTCTCAGTACGACTTTGGTAAAGATAAGAACAACGAAATATATGGAACCGACTCACCCCCAGCTTATGATCTTTCAAAAATTTCAGCACCTGTGGCTGTTTATTATGGCAAAAATGACCAACTGGTGCCCTATTTGGTAATTCACTACAAATATGTGCTTATTGACAACACTTTAACTTAAAAATATTTCAGGATGCACAAACTGTAGTTAAGAAACTTGGAAATGTTGTTAATGATTATTTAGTACCATACGACCTTTTTGATCATTTGGACTTCATTTTTGCCAAAGATGTAGTAAAGTTGGTCTATGTAGAGCTAATTAAAGTAATGCAGAACTATTGAATAAATTTTTTTAATTTGATTGTTTTTTTTTTTTTTGAAATATCGTATATTGTATGGAACGGTCAAGTTTTGTCCTCTTAAGGATTTCCCTTGACGATGTTGATATTCGAAAATTAGTCCACTACTTACTATTTGTTGCTGGGAAAAAAGTTTAAAATTAATTACCTACCAAAAGTCTGGACGCTAAGATTTTTAAAACGAAACGAAAATAAAATAGCTTTACGTACTTGCCACAACATAAAAAAAATAAAGCTGCTGTGTCAGCCATACAATTACTTGAAAGATTCAAAAGTGTCACTCGAGGAAATACCAGCCACCAATATATTTAATATTGACGAGACAAATCTCTTTGATAATAAGATCGAAAAAGGGTAATTTTAAAAAGAGGTTCAAGAATCCAGAAAGAGTTAAAAACGTTTCGAAAAGTACAATTTCTATAATGTTTTGTGGAAGTGCTGATGCTGCAGGTAATACGGTTTCAGTCAGATAGGAATTGACATGGTATATATTCTTCAGTTTTATCTTAGATGTTGAGAGTTTCTATTGTTATTAAATCAAATCTTCAAAATATTTTGTTGTATCATTTACAAACACTTGATAAGTGCCAAAAATGACCATTATTTACAAATAAAATAAGTTAAGTATGTTATCTTACTTCAAATCTGTAAAAATCTGATATATATCTCAACAGTTCAAAGTGTGCAATTTTAATCGAAAAATCATAACACATAAAAGAAAAAAGTACGTCGATAAGATTCCATTGTAGATGTAACAAATTTATTTACAGTTTCTACTGCCTCGTTAGTAGGTAAACCACAATGACTGTTCAAAAAAAACTGACAACCATCTTCCTCCTCACGAGTATTTTCTACGGACATGGGTTGTCCACTGACTCAGACGTGGGACTGAATACAGTAAGTGTTTTTCCTAACTAAAATCCCATTTTAACCATTTATGAAAGGTTGAAATAATAGAAAAGCATGGCTATGTGTGTGAAAACCACGACATAACAACCGAAGATGGTTACATCCTCACATTCCAAAGAATACCATATGGTAAAAACAACGATAATTCGACTAAAAGACCCGCAGTTTTTCTCATGCATGGTCTCACCTCATCGTCGGCGGAATCCGTCAATATGGGACCCAACAACAGTCTTGGTTTTATTTTAGCCGATATTGGATATGATGTTTGGCTTGGAAACGCTAGAGGCAACGCCTGGTCGCGCAAACACACAACTCTAGATGTAGAAGCAGATGCTGAGAAGTTTTTCGATTTCAGTTGGCATGAAATTGGGTACTACGATTTAGCAGCTGCTATTGATTACATCTTGGATCTCAACGGGGATGATAGTTTGTATTATATAGGATTCTCTCAAGGTACTACTTCCTTCATGGCCTTGGCGTCCACTAGGCCAGAATATAACAGCAAAATAAAAGTTGCTTCACTTATGGGACCTGCCTCGTATATGGACCATCAAAGTGGTACACTTTTGGTAGTACTTTCAAAGTATATCAACGAGTTGGAGAAAATGTTCAAGAAATACAAAATTTATGAAATACCGTATCTTAAACAACTTCGGAAATTTGCTTTAGATTTTTGTTCGAATCCCGATAATGTTGATACATGTGAGGATGTTATAGGCCTAATAGATGGAGAAGATAAAACGCAGCTTGACTTCGTATGTTATAAAATAGTAATTATTTTGATTTTTCAAACGTTATTTTCAAGGAAAAATTTCCTGTATTTCTAACAAATGCACCATCAAACTCAGCCGTGAAACAGTTTGCTCACTATGGCCAACTTATCAAAAACGGTAAAACCATTAATATTTATAGACTTAAAATTAATTTAATAGAAAATATTTACTAAGGTGGATTTTCTCAGTACGACTTTGGTAAAGATAAGAACAACGAAATATATGGAACCGACACACCCCCAGCTTATGACCTATCAAAAATTTCAGCACCTGTGGCTGTTTATTATGGCAAAAATGACCAGCTGGTGCCCTATTTGGTAATTCACTACAAATATGTGCTTATTGAAAACACTTTAACTTAAAAATATTTCAGGATGCACAAACTGTAGTTAAGAAACTTGGAAATGTTGTTAATGATTATTTAGTACCAAACGACCTTTTTAATCATGTGGACTTCCTTACTGCCAAAGATGTAGTAAAGTTGGTCTATGTAGAGCTAATTAAAGTAATGCAGAACTATTGAATAAAATCTTCTACTTTGATTGTTTTTTTTTTGAAATATCGTACGTAATAATGCGAGGTGGAAAATGTATCAATACCCCGAAGGCGCATCTTCGAGATAATAAATAATAATATAATATATGTAAACAATAACATAACAATAACCAAAGTCACTAACTGATGATAATGAATATAGTATTGTAAGTAAGACTCACGTTTTGTCTTCTTCAGGATATTGACATTCAAAAATTAGTTAACTACTTCCTATCTGTTAAAAGCTGGGAAAAAAGTTACAGAGTTTAAAAATCATTAACTACCAAAAGACTGGACGCTAAGATGTTTAAAACGACACAAAAATTAAATAACTTTACGTACTTGCTAAAACGTAAAGAAAAATAAGACTGCTGTGTCAGCCAAAATAATCAACGATTACTTGAAAGACTCAAAAGTGTCCACCAATATATTTAACTTTGGCGAGACAAATCTCTTAGATAATTCAGGGTCGAAAAAGTGTAATTTTAAAAAGGGGTCAAGTATCCACCCACCATGGCAGTGTTAAAATAAATAATTATTTTTATAATAATAACTTGTAAAATAATATAAAAAGACAGTAATAAAAAAGACCCTACATTGGAAGTTCTGATAATGATGTTTGTCTAAAAATTTGTATTTCCAGTTAAATAGGAAGTGGGTTAATTTAAATAGAAAGCTAAGTTTTTGAATTCCCAGTTATTCTATGAGAGGTATCATCAATCTTCCATACATCAAAATACAGCTATTTTTGAGGTTTTTAGACTTTTAGAAAAATTTTAAATTTGAACCTTCCTCTTCAAAAATCTATCTAACTCTGCAATTTTTAACTATTATGAAATCGTATTTTGGAATTTAAAAGAGAAATGATCGACCTTTCTTTTGATGGATTCAGAATTAAAAAAATTAACGAATATCCAAAATTTAACGTTACGTTTGAGGAAAGTCAAATACTCATAAGTCAATTTGTTTAAATAAAAGGCTCCAAATTTTGTTCTCATTAAATGGAGAGCTCAAGCAGACATAACACTTTTTTAGTCATCAGAACCTAATTTTAACAGCTAATATAAAAAAAATAGTTTTTGTAATTTGTAATTGGACAACGGAAAGGGTCCGTGGGGCCACTTTCAGGCGCAGGTCCATGTTCCGTGGAACCCACGGAACCCTGCTCAGGACGCTATTGGTACCGGGTGTCCAATCTTAACCGCGAACATAGGAATTTAACATGGTATTGTCTATTTTTCCTGATTTCTATTCGCCAATACAACCTAGAAGTAAAGTACCTATCAAAAGATAAAATTATTTTGCGACAAATGATCCCATAAATAAGAATAAAAATGGTATACATTTCTAAATTGTCTAAGGTTATATTGGAGGTTCTTTTGTACAGAAATCAATCGTCTCACAATGGGTTTACTGCCACCATCATAAATTTACATTATTATTGTTGTAGTGGAATTATTATTTCTTTATCGGTATTTGCTATTAGTATTAGAGTTAAAATATTTTACTGGTTCAATGTAACCTTAGATCTTCTGGAAAAGTATATTTTTCATCAAAATACAATTTTCAAATTTATCAATACCTGAAATACAATTCATTTAGAGTTGAGTAAAAATGAATAATTACTCCAATGCAAAAAGGGCTTTCATGGACAAAACATATTTGATTTTCTTTATTACTTAATACTTTTTGTTGTTTCTAATTAAAACGAATTAATTTTTTTATTTCTTAGATACCTGTTTATTTTATTATCAAAGTAACTGGCAAAATACTAGTATTTAAAAATCGCATTCAACATTATTTTTCTATCAATTTTCAGACGCAACCCAAAATATATTCTCAAATACCACTATGTCTTAATATTAACTGTTTGACCTTATTAAAAACTTTGCCGAATGTTATTAAAAGTTACCACCACGCCGACTACATGGGCGGATGCACCCATTGAAATTTTGTAATGGGTGCCGGGCACCCATTGAAAACATTATCTCTTGCTTAAAACAAACAAAAATAATAACAATAACTCTTAACAATACTTGGAATTCCGTATTTAGTCTAATTTTTTTAGTAACGTTGCATTCTTTAAAACCACTTTTAATGTCAAAGAAGGGAAACTTCCTTCATTAATCAAGGAAGCTGTGGTTCTATCCAATCTCGAGGCTGCGCCCCCGAGGTAATGCCATATTTTTTACCTTGCATGTAATCTACGAATATTATTATGTAGGATATTTAAAGAAAAAAACAATTAAAGCACAAAATTTTATTCAATAGTTCTGCATTACTTTAAGTAGCTCTAAATAGAGCATATTTACTACATCTTTCGCAAAAAGAAAGTCCAAATGATCAAAAAGGTCGTATGGTACTAAATAATCATTAGCAACATTTCCAAGTTTTTTAATTACAGTCTGTGCATCCTGAAATATTTTTAAATTAAAGTGTTGTCAATAAGCACATATTTGTGGTGAATTACCAAATAGGGCACCAGTTGGTCATTTTTGCCATAATAAACAGCCACAGGTGCTGAAATTTTTGATAGGTCATAAGCTGGGGGTGTGTCGGTTCCATATATTTCATTGTTCTTATCTTTACCAAAGTCGTACTGAGAAAATCCACCTAAGTAAATATTTTTTATTAAATGTATTTTGAGTCTACAAATAATTTTACCGTTTTGGATAAGTTGGGCATAGTGAAGAAACTGTTTCAAGGCTGCGTTTGATGGTGCATTTGTTAGAATTACAGGAAATTTTTCCTTGAAAATAACAGTTAAAAAATCAAACTAATTACTATTTTATCACATACAAAGTCAAATTGCGGTTTATCTTCTCCGCCTATTAAGCCTATAACATCCTCACATATCTCAATATTATCGGCATTTGAACAAAAGTCCGAAGCAAATTTCCGAATTTGTTCAAGAAACGGTATTTCATATATTTTATATTTCTTTATCATTTTTTCCAACTCATTGACATACTTTGAAAGTACTACTAAAAGTGTAGTACGTTGATGGTCCATAAACGAGGCAGGACCCATAAGTGAGGCAACTTTTATTTTGCTGTTATATTCTGGCCTAGTGGAGGCCAAGACCATGAAGGAAGTAGTACCTTGAGAGTGTCCTATATAATACAAACTATCATCTCCGTTGACACCCAAAATGTAATCAATAGCAGCTGCTAGGTCGTAGTACCCAATTTCATGCCAACTGAAATCGAAAAACTTCTCAGCATCTGTTTCTATATCTAAAGTTGTGTGGTTGCGAGACCAGGCGTTTCCTCTAGCGTTTCCGAGCCAAACATCATATCCAATATCGGCTAAAATATAACCAAGACTGATGTTCGGCCCCATATTGACGTAATCCGCCGACGATGAGATGAGACCATGCATAAGTAAAACTGCAGGTCTTTTAGTCGAATTATCGTTGTTTTTACCATGTGGTATTCTTTGGAATGTTAGGATGTAACCATCTTCCGTTGTTATGTCATGGTTTTCACACACATAGCCATGCTTTTCTATCATTTCAACCTTTCGTAAATGGTTAAAATGAGACTTTAGTTAGGAAAAACACTTACTGTATTCAGTCCTACGTCCGAGTCAGTGGACACCTCATGTCCATAGAAAATACTCGTGAGGAACAAAATGGTTGCCAGTTTGGTTTGAACGGCCATTGTGGTTTATCTACTAATGAGGCAGTAGAAACACTAAACACATTTATAGAATCTACAATGGAATTTTATCGACTTGTTTTGCGTTTATTTATTATTGTTTGATCACACTGCACACTTTGAACTTTTGAAATATATCTCAGATATATCTCAGATTTTTACAGATTTGAAGTAAGAGATAACATACTCCTACTAAGTTTCTTTTTTGTCATGGTCATTATACCAATTAATTTATTTATCATGTGTTTGTAAATGATTCAACAAAATATTTTCTATTTTGGTGTCATAATGTGCATTTTGGCGACATTTTGTGCAATACTTTGATCATCACTGGCTATCATAGACTGTTGTTTTTAAGTGCGAAATTGTTGCAATTCAATGTATTTCACCAAAACTAATGCAATTTAAGTTTTATATGTAGACGGTTTAAAAATCTCAGCCTGTTAAACCATAAAACTCGTGTTGTCTTCAAGATTTTTTGCAACACTAATATTGAATCAGAAACATTACTAAATTCAGAAATCATTATAAAGAAGTATGTCAAAATTAACAAAAAATTTCCATCAGCGTATTTTATAGACTCATAAAATAGGTTGCTGTTGACAACGTACTTTATAGATGAAGAGTATTTTAACGGCAACATAAGAGGTAAGCTTAAATGCAATGTAGAAACAATATAAGGTATTAGTGTTGCAAAAATAGTATAAAAATACACAATGAGAGTGTTTGTAAAACTTGTTTTGAAACTCTTAATTTCTATGACAAAACTGAAAAATACCTTTGGAGAGCATTTTAGAGTGCATTGTAAAGTATACAGCTTTCTTAAGAAATTCAGAAGTTTTCCTTCGTTAAATTAGGAATTTCACTGACTTAATGAAATAATTTTTTGTAGCAAATTTAAGAAAAAATATTAATTTGTGGATTCAGACAGTAAGTAGAAGTTAAACGATGAATTTTATGCAATATTGTTTGGAAGAATATTAAGTGATAATTGAAAGGGTTGAAAATAACGAAGTCACATCTCCAATTTTTAATTTTGTTATACTTTATTGTCGTCGCAATATGTTTCGACAATCAACTGCCATCATCAGCATAAAGTTTTTTGTAAATTATATTAAATATTAAGTTAATGTCCCGACGACAACTTTACTTAAAAAAATTAAAATTAGAGATGTGACTTCGGTATATTCAACCTTTTTAATTATCACTTAATATTCATCGAATTAATATGGATCAAATTCATCGTTTCACTGTCTGAATCTACAAATTTAATTTTTTTTTTAATTCTCCTTAATGGACAAGATTTAAAGTAAGTTTTATTCCGTATTACCATCAATTTTTAACAAATTTTGGCATTAATTCAGTAAAATTCATAATTTAACGGTGTGACGTAAAACTTCTAAATTGAGTGCTGCACTCCAAAAAAAATCTGGTATTTTTCAGTTTTGTCAGAGATGTTGATAGTTACTATTGTTATTAAATAAAATATTTAAAATATTTTGTTGAATCATTTTCAAACACCTGATGATAAGTGCTAAAATTACCAATATTAACAAATAAATAAAACTTAGTATGTTATATCTTAGCTCAAATGTGTAAAAATCTACGATATAGGTACCTGAAAAGTTCAAAGTGTAATAAAAAGAAAAAAGAAAAAGTAAAAATAGGTCGATAAAATTACATTCTAGATGCTATAAATGTGTATGGAAACCACCACATAACAACCGAAGATGGTTACATCTTCACATTCCAAAGAATACCACATGGTAAAAACAACGATAATTCGACTAAAAGACCCCCAGTTTTTCTCATGCATGGTCTCACCTCATCGTCGCCGTAATCCGTCAATATGGGACCCAACAACAGTCTTAGTTATATTTTAGCCGATATTGGATATGATGTATGGCTTGCCTCGTATATGGACCATCACTTTTAGTAGTACTTTCAAATTATATCAACGAGTTGGAGAAATTGTTAAACAAATACAAAATATATGAAATACCGCTTCTTGAACAATTTCGAAAGTTTGCTGGGGGGATGATTTTTTCTTTATTAATAATAGGTGAAATCATCAGTAAATAATTCAATTTTGATCAGTGTAAAATGATAAATGAACAGTACCGTCAGCGGGGGTTACTTGCAACAGTTTTGACATTTAAATGTAATTTTTGAAAAAATAATGTTATGTAAAATAAAACTTTTGAGAACAAAAGTTCTGTCTTGATCTAGACTTTCGTTTCTCGGTAAAAGAATCTTGTCCTAATAAGTAGTTTTTTTGTTTTTGAAAAAAATATGGTTGTTGCAAGTTACCGGAAGTTGGGGGTAACTTCAAAATGTATTAATTTTACAGGTATTTTCATGAAAGACGATTGCTACAAGTAACTTGCAACACCATAAAATAAAATAAAAAAATGTAGTGTACTAATACTATATGAAATAAGACAGCAGTTTTTAGCAAAAATAATGTTTTTATTGATGAATGTAGAAAATAACAATAAATTCTTCACAACAATAGTCAATAGCACGGTTTCAAAAAAAAAGTAGGAAAATGAAATATAAATTCTCAAAAAAGTATATTGAGTCCTTATTTAAAAAAAAAAAATTCGTAGGTACTACTGATCAACATCAAATGTATATGTTTACTCCTACTAATAGTTTTACTTTTTTAGTAGTTTGACTTTTCTTTTTTCTGAGCGTGATCAATTATGTAAACAGATTATTTACATTAGAAAAAAAATATATTTGCGAAAGCTTTAGGCTTCCAATATTTTCTAAAAAAATCTGGTGTGAACATCACACGACTTTCCTTATCCCATTTATCTGGAAAACATCCTTAAGACAATAATTTAGTGTTGGAAATCCGAGTAGCAAACCTAACGTTTGCGTCAGTGCCACCTGACGGATTACACGCGAAATAGATGATAGATAGGCATGTTACGGTTGCAGAACAATTACTTAAAAACCAAAATTTCAGGACCCTTTTTTTAAAACTCGTGCATTTTGTTGCAAGTAATAAGTAACCATAGGTTTGCAAGTAACCTCCACTAACGGTAATTAATTAATTTTTGCACAGTAATAAATAAAAAATGATTAGTATAATCCTAAGTAAAGCACGCACAGTAAAAAAAATCCAAACCTTCAGTAACTTTAATCAAAATTAGTAAAATAACATAAAATTTAAGGAATTCAGTCTTGGTTAGATCGCAATGTATGGCTTCTGCGCAAAAATATTATTTATTATTGGAACTTATTGAATATTTATTATAATTGTAGAGTGGTATATGTATTAGCAAGGGCCCCTGCGCAAGAATGATTTTAACAAAGGCTGGAAACGCCCCTCTTTGCATTGCTGTGCTCCTGATAGTACTATTTCGTTTATGAACTAGGAAACATTTTGTTTGAAAATTTAAGTGGGATTAAATGGATTAGTTTTACTGGAAATTCCATTCATTGTCTTTACTGTGCATTTATTATTTTTTCCTACGACCATATACGGAACTAGATCATAACGCACAATTACATATTCGCGAAAATTGGCAATATCGTACGAGGTCGAAAACCTGTGCGATTTGTTTTCGCACTGTGTGTTAAAAATCTAACGCACAATTCACACTCGAATGTTTTGTATTTTTTCATTTAACGTATTTTTTTTGTATCTATTATAAAAAATAAATCGTTATTCAACGTATTTTTGTATCCATTATAAAAAATAAATCGTTATGAAAAAAAAAATTATTTATGGTCGTAGGAAAAATAGTGTACAAAACTTGCAGGAAAGTGTTTAACGCACTCGCGGTATTGCCTGCACTCGACTAACGCCTCGTACGCAACTTTCCCGCTTGTGCGTTATTTATCACTTTCCGTGCTCGTTATTTAATATACTATTACTGATCAAAATATACTCTGTGCATTTAATTTGTTTCCACGGATGATAATTTTGATTATCTCAGTGAAGTTATATAGGCAACCACTTATACACTCAAAATTAGTTTCATTTTAGCAAATAAAACAATATGTATCACAACTTTAGCATTTTCTTGTTGTTATTAGTTTATCAAAAGCTATGTAACTGACTTAAAATATTTTACTTACCTTTTCCTAAACTATTGTTCAAACTTTGAGGTTATGTTTTCCCCGATGAAAAACGTGAGCTTGAAAATTCGACAAAAAGTATTAGTGTTGATTCTAATTCACTAATTATTGTTACAAAACCACCCAAAGCCTCATAGTTACAGTATTGCTTATCAAGACTGAAGAAATTCACATAATAGTGTCATTTTTATTACTTTTGTCATCAATCATTCAACTTAGCAATGCTTTTCAATTTCAATTAAATTCTCCCGACTTCCATCCTTGGCGCATTTACGAAAAAATGTTCCGGATCAACCATCTTCTAAAACTAAAAAACGTTACAATCAAAATCCTCCAGAGATCTCCAGTTGAGGCTTCAAGATGTATAGGTAAGCTAAGAAGCATCCAGGTGGGTCCGAAATTTTTGTTATTTCCAGGCCTTCAACGGGTCCAGTTCATCCATCCGGCACGGTTCTATTCAAAAAGTAGCGACGATGGTGGCAAAAAGGTACAAGATGGTAAAGACAAAGCATGTGAAGAGAAAAAAACCCAAAAACAGCGTCCTAAATTGGTCCTAAGAGAATGTAAACCTGTTGATATCCATCCTTGCACGCCGCCCCCTCCTCCTCCACCATCGGTATCCCCCGAATATTTACATAAAGCACACTAAATGAAAATTTTGCAGAAATTGCCTCACATTAATCAGGAAGATTGCCCAGTCAAACCCACACTAGAAAGTGAATGTCCACAAGCTAAACAGGAACCGCCCCCAGAATGTCCACACGATGAGGGCAGCAAGTGGGATAATTACAAAAATGCCGTTCTAGTTGGGCTTTTAATAGCAGCAGCAACACTCGGAGCTGTACGTAGATTTTTAATTAACTTTATTTTCACAATAAGTTTTAGTTGTACTACGTTGGATACTTTGAAGATAAAACTAAACCGAAAAAACTTGTGGCGGTAAAGAAAAAGAAAGCAAAAAGAGCACCTGTTAAAGACCCTCCAACATCAAAAGATATCCCAAATCAAGTCCCTTATTTGTTGATCGGGGGTGGTACTGCGTCATTTGCGGCCTTTCGTGCAATCAAATCAGCTGATCCAACAGCAAAAGTAATTTTTTTGACTCAACTAAATGTTGTACTAACTAGAATCCAGGTTTTAGTTGTTACTAATGAATCATTTCACCCCTACATGCGACCCCCTTTATCAAAAGAAATGTGGTTCAATGAGGACGAAGAATCTGTTAAAAAGCTCATCTTTAAGCAATGGAATGGATCCGAACGAAAGTAAATTTCAACGTGACACAATTCATAAACTTAATAAATTTTTCTAGCCTTTATTACGAGCCTGAAGACTTTTATATTAAGTGTCAAGATTTATTAAAGAACGAAAATGGGGGCGTAGCCGTCGCTAGAGGCTACAAAGTGACTCGCCTTGATGTCATAAACCGAATCGCCTATCTCGAAGACGGCTACGCCATTGAATACAACAAGTGCCTAATCGCCACTGGGGCCACTCCCAAAATGCTCAACGTGTTCGAAGCCGCATGCGCCGACCCCCAAATCGACGAAAAAGTCAAACTTTTCCGCAACATCTACGACTTTGAAGAAGTCTACGACGCTTTCGAAGAGTCAAAATCCATCGCGATAGTCGGGGGAGGATTCCTCGGGAGTGAATTAGCGTGTGCTTTGGCTCGCAAAGGCAAAAGAAAAAAGAAAACTGTTTATCAACTTTTCCGCGAACACGGCAACATGGGGAAAATCCTGCCTGAATACTTGAGTTCTTGGACCACTAATAAAGTCCGCGCTGAAGGCGTCAACGTCGTGAACAACACTGAGGTCATCGGAGTGAAGCACGAAGAAGGCAAACTGGTTCTAATCTTAAGCGATGGTAAAATGATAAGAGTTGATAATGCCATTTTGGCCGTTGGTGTGGAACCGAATACGGATCTGGCCCAAAAGTCGGGTCTGGAAGTTGATCCGGAACTTGGGGGCTTCCTTGTCAATACTGAACTGATGGCCCGGTCTAACTTGTACATCGCTGGGGATTGCGCTTGTTTTTATGATGTTAAGTTGGGCCGCCGACGAGTGGAACATCATGATCATGCGGTGGTCACCGGACGTTTGGCTGGGGAGAATATGACAGGGGGCACTAAGCCCTATGTGCATCAAAGCATGTTTTGGTCTGATTTAGGGCCAGATGTTGGGTATGAAGCCATAGGAATAGTTGATTCGTCTTTACCCACAGTGGGGGTTTTTGCGAAAGCTTCTGATAAGGATACTCCCAAAGCTGTGGTTACTGAGACCGGTGAAGGGATCAGATCGAAAATGGAAGCACAGGAGCAGAAGACTGGGGACGAGACTGATCACAAAGAAGATAAAAAGGACAAGAAGGAGGATTACGGCAAAGGGATTATTTTTTATCTAAGGGATGATGTGGTTGTAGGGATTGTTCTATGGAATGTGTTTAATCGAATGTCGATTGCCAGGCAGGTACTAAAAGATGAGAGAAAATACGACGATTTGAATGAAGTGGCGAAGCTGTTTAACATTCACGAAGATTAACATTCCGGCAGTCGATTAATTTTAATTTGATAAGAAATTTAGACCGATTTGAGTTTGTTCAAATGTATATAGAAAGGATAAAAATACACATTTTTGTCAAAATTGCTGTATTATAACTTGTGCATATTGCGGTAACGTTTAGTAAGTTTCTCGATTAGGGGCATATGGTCGCTTAAACAAAACTCGCTCATGTCGCACATCTAAAAATCGATAATTGACTTAATAATTACTTACAAGATTATCATTTACGTCGAATATCTCTCGCAGTTGAGGTGAATGTGTGATTGTACAAATCCGGTCATTCAAATGTCGGAAGATAGCAACAAAGTAGTACAAAAGACACTCAACGGGGTACAAAACAGAGAATGCTAGGAAATTGCAAATTTCTCCAAAACGAAGGAAATTGAAGAAGCACTGATTGAGCCACGACTGGACCAGGATTTCAGGACCAATTCCTAAAATCTGATCTTTGGTTAGTAAGGCTCGGATTATATGCAAAATGCATATTGTAAGATTTCTATGCATATCTCATGTTTTTTGATTTAAATAAGTGAAATAAAAAATGCATATTTTGGCAACTTCGTGCTTATTTTAGGAGATATTGCATATTTGTGCATATTTTCTTCAAATTACAAATTTCCGATTAAAAATTTCAGTTCAAGTTAAAAGTTGGACAGTTTAAGAACAACAAAATATTTTAAAGAGAATCAATCGGTAATTCGTAAGCCGGACTCAAAAAATTAGTATCCTGCTGAGTGGTTCCTTTTTAAATTCCTTTTATACAGGGTGAATATAAAGTATCGAAATCATTTGTTTCCAAAAAATAATAATTAATATAAATTAATGTAATTAAAAAAATATCTTATTTTGAGAATAAAATTTTGTTTTGTTTTTGAGTTATTCCATTTTTATTGTCAAAATTGCAATTTTTACAGGCTGTTCAGTTTTTATTGTTACAAATTTAAAAAGGTGATAGAATATGGGAAACTTTTACCTTAAAATTGAATATCCTATTACCTGCTTAAATTTGTAACAATAAAAACGGAACATCCTGTATACAAAAAAAAATTAATTTAATATTAAGTAGATAGTTGTAATCTCTTAGATCATGACCTTCATGAGAAAAATATTTTTTTTTTGGTAGGTTGCCATTAAAAAAAATATTTGTAGTAAGTACTCAAAAACAAATAAAAATTTCGAAAAATTTTATTCTTGATAAAACATCTCATTTTTATAGTAGTTAATAATTCATCAATTAGTTTTGCAAAAAACGTTTGGTTTCATACTTTCTATTCACCTGGTATAAAACGAACTATGCGGATAAGTAGTTGCCTGCAAATTAATTTTAGCAAAATTGTTTAAAGTGATGTGATCTGAAAAGTACAGATTTCTTAAAAAGGCTTAAGGTTATTAAAATGGCTTGTCTTAGGCAAAACCAATTTATTTATGTTCTTTTGTTCATCGTGTGTAGTTCAAGATGCCGAAAATACAAAGTTTTGTGTACTCAAGGATAAAAATTTATCACAGCTTTGATTTTTTATTGTTAAAAGTTTTTCATATCGATGCATATTTAGCATATATTGGAGCATATTTTGTGAAAATACCTGCATATACAGGGTCACTAAAAAGTATGAATACAGTTAAAAATTATAAAAACTATTCATCAAAACTTATTGAAATTTGGTATATGCTCAAAAGTATTTAAATTCCCTCGCCTCATATGTTTATCAAATTTCTATCTCTATTTGCTCTGGGGATACAAAGCTAACTTGATTTTTTTTTAATGGCAAGAAGGGTCATATTTAATATTTTTAAGGAGAACATTTTTTTCTGAGTTCTGTATGTAACACATCCATACCTTATTTTAATCGAAACTTAAAAAAAATATCGAACTAATAAAATTTTTAAAAATGTAAAATTTTGTTAGCCTTGGAAATGTTCTCTTTATCTATCGTTAGCTCTTTGCCGCCTGAACTTTGACCAAAAAAAAATAAATAAAAGTTAATAATAATCATTAAAATAACATTTATTTTAACTGAAAAAAGACATTTTAATTTAAAAAAGCTTAAACACGAAATACATAATTTTTATGCTACAAACGATGTTCAAAATGATTCCCATTGACTTGAGAATTTCTATAAGCTCAGTTTCACTTAAATGTACCATTGTTAAACTAATTATTGCACACAAGTTTAATTTTTTTTTTGGCAGATCGCTAATAATAGCATTTTCAAAGCTAACTTAGTTTTACTTTTCCAGAATTACATTTTTAAATTTTTATTTTTTTTACGTTTTAATAAAAATAAAAGTGGGGCATATGTTACATCACAGAATTCAGAAAAAATGCTCTTTTAAAAATAATTAAATTAGACCCTACGTGCCATTAAAAAAAATCAAGTTAGCCTTGTATTTTGAAAATAAATGATGGTAGAGAATTAAAAAAGATCTCAGATGATAGAATTTGAACACTTCTGTTTCCTAAATTTCGACATGCTCTGTTAAACAGTTCTGAAAATATTTAGCTGTATCCATACTTTTTAGCGACCCTGTATATCGGCATATTTTACGAAATTTTCGTGTATATAATCCCAGCCTTATTGATTGGTGATCAATTCTACTTAATCGTACCTTCAAAGCTTGGTAACAAGAACAGTTCTCTTCTAAAACAACTGCAAAATGTTGATGGAAACCCTCTTGTAACATCTCATCAAACTCTTTGCCAAAAGTGGTCCAAATCAGTGACGTCACTTGCGTGTTTGTAAAATGAATTAAAATGGATTTGCACTGGTCCAAATTCCCGGAACACATTAGAAAAATTATTCCAACGAACCAATCAAAATTCGTGAAATTTTCCGGTTGGTGCCCAATAAAAGCTCGCGATTGTTTTATAAGAAAAATTAACTTTTCGGGGTGTTCCTTCTCTTGGAGTGGCTTTAGTAGTCCAGTTTTTAGTCCGTAACTGGAATAATTTGTAGTGAAAAAAATCAGAGCTGTGCTCAAATTTTACTCGATTATTAAAGAGACACCATAAAAGTCCTCGGGGTGTAACTGGTAGTAGACAGAGTCCGAAGGGGGCCATTGTAATTCGACTTTTCTGTAAACGTAAGTTTTGGGAATTTTTTCTAATAAAATGGCCAAGAGGGATGGCTGAAAAATTACGTTACTTAAGGATTTTTTGTTGTGTGCTTACATCAAAAATATTCAACGAATTCTTGAAGGACCTCCTCGCCTGCGACAACCAGCTAAAATTCCCGTTTGTTTCCTGCTCCAAAAATGCCCTAAATTCATTTTCCCCGCTTTTTTCCTGCTCTGGAATTTCGAAAACTGGTACACCAAATTCGGTTTCTTCGTTAACTGTCTTGTTTACGAACCCTACGTGTGTCATCGAAACTAAAATATTATTCCTCAAGCAACTCTCTGCATCGATAATGTTACTACATCTTGCAATTTCCTCCAATTTTTTCTGAAAACTCGCAAAAAGTGAAAGTAGTTTGAAAATTTCACACTCACTTGTATTTGATAATTAGTTTGTAAGTAGAGCAACAGATCTAAATTTGTAATTAATACTTTCATTGTTAACAATCCCAAATACTCCTCATGTGGCTCAATGGACTCGTTTAAACTTTTCTGTATTAGTTCAGACAGGGTAATACTCTTATCCTCACTTTCAGAGTCACTGTCATTGTCGGCGAACAACGCGACGACGCTTCTTGTGGTTAATTTAACAAGGAAAAGAAACAACACGAATTTGTTGGTGGAGTTTGAGTTAACAGTTTCGTCAGAAATCCAAATTTCTTCAAGGTAAGGATCAATAATTTGCCTTTCGTGTGTTTTTAAAAATTCAAAACCTAATTTGTCACTCCCGAGACGGTTTATAACCGTTTTCAAATTCTCAACTGGGGCACAACTAAATAAATCCGTGAAAATCTTATTATCCCAAGCAAAAATCTTCATTGTTCGTCGGAAATTTGTGCAAAAAAAATTAAACAAGGCAAGAAAAGTTCCCCTGATTTGAGTCGTGTGATTTATTTGATAAAATTCATTCATATTTTGAAGAAGTTTAGCCGGATTTCCGTGAAGAAGAGCCAAGGGGTGACTTTCGTAAATACAAAGACAAGAGTGCAATAAAATTTCAATGGTACCCAAATCCTGATTTAATTCATTTGTGTTTACATACATTTTGAGAAATAAAACGGTTAAATCGGTGATTTTTTGAGCAAGATTTGTGACATTTCGGATTACTTGTCGCTGTCTAGCTTTACGTAGTGTACCGGAAACTCCGAATAAAACCCGGTAATTCCCCGATTTTGCTATATTATTAATTATTGTAAAAATAAATTTATTCGTTTCTACTACATTTCGGACATTGTTTCGATTTGTGTCACTTAAAGGCGCAACCAAGACATCTAATAACTTGGGGGTAAGAATTAGAGGGTTGTATGTAAATAAATCAATAAAGAGTTGAGTCAATTCAGTTCTTTTTCCTTGACTTAATTTGGAAATTATTGCCTTAAAGCCCCCATCGATAAAACCTTCTTCTGGAAAGAACTTTGTATTGTTATTGTATCGCCAAAAATAAAGTAAAAAGTGTCCATAGTGAATTTCCCATTCTTCCTCGTTACTGTTAATCTTTTGCAAAAATGTCGTCGTAACATTTTTGATAAAATTGGATTTCTTCTCCTTTAAATTATTGAAAAAAATATTGCGAATATCAGCACCGTAACAAAAAACGCGGATCCAATTTGATTCCGGGTCTAAAACTCCAAACCAATCAAAAACTGTTTTGTAGGTGAGAACACCGATAAAAGCAAGAGTAATTTCATCAATAACACTGTGATTAGCATGCAATAAAAATTTCATAACGGCTTTTTGTGAGTCCAAAACAACTTTTAGACTTTGTAAAATCCTTATTTTATTGAAATCGATAAAATAACGACTGTTTAAAAGCAAGAAAGTGCCTCTGAGAAGATTCAAGTAGCTGTCGCATGAGGTGTTTGAAAGACGGTGATGGATTTTAAGAGTGCGTAAAAAAATGTTGTAATTAGCGCTTACAAAACATTTCCGTAAACTTTGCGATAACTCTTCCCAGAAAATTTGTTTGGTGTCTATATCGACATTTAGGAGTGTGTCGAGCACATTTAGTTTCTTTAAGGTTGAATTACTGTTGAGGCCTTCAATTATCGTACAATAATCGTTTTGGGTGAGGTCAACTCTCCAAGACTCGACATTGCGGTGTCTTTTTGCACTCTTCAAAATATCGTCTTCAATTGATTGTAAATCTAGTTTTTTAATGATTTCCGCTACATCGGGTGATTCACTTTCATTAATTAATTTGGAGAGTGGAACGTCAATTGTGTTATTAACTTTCTCTGTAATTAATCTGTGTAATAAATTGTCCATTTTTTGACGTCTGTTTGTTGACATGTCAAAACTCGTTGTCAAGGTGACCACAAGCGATGCCATATTAGGAAAGTTGAAATCCCTACACTTGTCAGTATTTTGTCTATAGTTGTTGGTAAACATTGAACAGCTGTGTTTTTGACGTTTTTTGGAGAATTTTCGAAATTTTCGTGTCTTTTTCAGAAAAATTAGGTAAGTGTTTATTTGATGTGAGTCGCGTGTGTATAAGTTTAACTCGATTCGGATGATTGAGTTTTTTCCCAATGCCAAGTTGCGACTTCCGTATTGCTCAATTCAAATCTTTTAATAGTACGACCCCTTTTTAGCAACGTGTCTCTCATTAAAAACTTGTAATGAGCAGCGAGAATACCGATGATAAAAAGTCGGGGGCTTCTGACCCTAAAGACACTGGAACGGGGCCTCGAATCCGCACGCAAAGTGAATGTTCAGTAACAAGCGACGATGGGGCCCAGTCCGGCTCAGGAAAACGGTAAAAACCCACTCAATGTCCATGCCCCGTTATAATCAAAATTCAGGCAAAGGACAACCTCTGCCCAATTCATGGTCTCCTCAGGCCTGACATCAGCATCGCCCCCTAAATTCGTGTCTTTGGAAGAAATAATGCAAGCGGCAAACGGGATGAAAGACATGGCGCTAGTGCACCAAATCGTCGTCGACGACGACTTCAAATTGCAAAAAGTGGAGCCTGAACCCAACACACTGCATAAAATGGTAAATGATACCATGCGAAAGGCCTTTTGGGACTTACTCCGGAATGAACTCAACGAAGATCCGCCGAGTTACACACAGGTAATTGCTTTGTTTGTCTTTCCTGACTCACCCAACCTACACTCAACCTTGGTCTGATCTTGAGAGTTGAATCACCTGATGTGTTTATGGCAGGCGCTGGTCCTCTTGGAGGATATCAAGAAAGGGTTATTTGCAGTCCTACTTCCGCAACACACTAAGATCAAACAACAAATATCCGAGATTTTAGATAGCGAATTGATTAAGCAACAGGCGGAAAATGGGGCTCTGGATTTTGGGGTGAATGGCAAAGCATTACGTCAAAACATTTTTCTTATTTTACTCTTGTAGCATTACGCTCAATACGTAATTTCTGTGATGTCGAAATTATGCGCACCAGTCAGGGATGAAAAAATTAAAGAGTTGACGCAGACTACGGATGTCATCGAGACTTTCAAAGGGATATTAGAGGTAAAATTATCAGTTGTTTAAATAAGTAAATATCTTATTTCTGTACCTCTGTCTCAAACAGCTCGATAACTTGAAAATTACTCGTAAAGCATTTTAATAGGTCGGAACTTTTAAGGTTTTTATAAGGCAGTACCTCTGCTGCCGGCAACGGTACCAAAAAAAAAATAGCGGGATGGCTGCCGGCGATTAGTTATCAGCTTTTGATTTTTCAACTACATATCATTAAAATATAGCAAGGAGACAGGTTTTTGGCCAGACATTTTTAAAACCTTTTACTTAACTTGTTTGCCTGTTTTTTGCAAGTCAAAGAAACAACTCCTCTTTTCCAAATAAGCTGATATTTTGCATACACACCTAATTTCCGTGACATTAATAACAATTCCACGTGAGTACAAAAAAAACACAAATTGATTTTTTTATAATGCAATTTGGCCTGTTAATAAATGCCCGTTTTTTTGAGGTTATCTTTGTCACAATTCACAGTTTCATAATTATCAGGCAGCTTCCAAACTTCTATCAAGTTTTTCCGTGTTTTTTAATTTCGTTTTTAATACTGACCATGACAAATACGACATTTCTTTAGATAGTTTTCTAAGCTATTTGGGAACAACCTTTTTCACACTATGTAAATCTCTGATTCTTTTGTTTTTGACAATTTGCGTTTTTTTGCACTCAAATGTACTTTAACTAATAATTTATAAACAATTAATAAATGTTATTAACTATCTCGGCTTTTAATACAAAGATGAAAGCAACTTCATTCGATAGACGAGAAAAAATATATATATACAGATTTATCAACAAGAAATTAGTGAAATTATAGAACGTTTCAAAATGATTGACATCTCGGCAGACGTTGAGACTCTAAACCAGACTTTAATTTTAGTTCCAAAAAAGTTACTAATGTGAACATTTTTTAGATCGCGATACGTCATAAAAATGACATTTCTGTTGAATTCTGTCTGAAAAAATAACATAAAGTACAAAAATAGAAGGTTGAGAATTGAATCGGGAAAAAAAACGATAAAATTGAAAATTAAAATAATAAATCTGAATTTTCTTGACCTACCGAGATGGCAATAATTTTGAAACGCGGTATACCACCTACTAGAGTTTTCAGAAGTAATTTTGAATGCTTAAGGTTGGTTACCCGTTGTTGTTGACGGTTGACGTATTCTGTCAACTACCAACATCATACAAGCTGACAGGTGACTTTAACTACATTTTTGTAGGTTTTTCATAAAGGAATTGAAACGACTGTAGTTCAATATGTGAGTTATTATCTACATATTTTGACCAAATAAACCAAAAAAGTGAAATTAGCGACAAAACCTAAAAAATTCTTTGCCGGCAGCGGAGGTACTACCTTTTTTAAAAAACTCGATATTTTGAAAACTACTCGATATAGAACATTTTATTCGGTCGTATCGTGTTTTTACATCTAAAAATCATATTTTTGGGACGGTCGACGATTTTTACAAATTTCTAGGGATTCACAGAGATTTAAAAAAAATCAGTAATGTTAACAGGGTGCGCCAGAACTCGTGCCCCAGAGAAAAATTTCAAGTAAGATAAGATACCAGGAACATGAAAAAAATGTTTAAAAAATTCTGTCAAAAAATTTTGCCATAATTTTTTTTTGACATTTTACATTTTTTTATGTCTATTTAATGATACTGATGATCTTGTATATGTTTTTTTTACAATTATTTAGTAAAGGTACAAAAATAAAAGCCACAAATAACATTGAACAGAGTTACAATTTAGGCTACAGCTTCCTTGTTTCCTCTTTTAATAGCCTATAGCAAAAAAACTTGGAAAATTATTTTTTGAACAGAAATAAATAAAGTCAAAGTGCAAAATTTTAAATTTCTTTAATATATTGTTATGTAAAATCGAAAGCCTAAATACAAATATATAAGTAAAAATTACAAAACAAAAATTTTGGCTAATAAGGCGGACTCTGAGAAGGTGCCCCGAATGCTAGCAGCATTTCCACGTTGAATTGCAAGGGAAATCTTCTCAAAATTTAAAATTCAAAATTTAAACTCTTATAACTTCGAAATTTTTATAGATCATTTTTTTTCCATGTTCGTGGTATCTTACTTTATGTGGCATTTTCCTCTGGGGCGCGAGTTTTGGCGCACCTTGTATACAGGCTGTGTCAGAACTCGCCCCCAGAGAAAAATTTCAAGTAACATAAAATACCAGGAACATGGAAAAAATGTTTAAAATATTCAATCTGTCAAAAAATTTTGACAGTTATTTTTTGACATATGACATTTTTATGTCTATTTAATTTAAACTGATGATCTTATATGTTTTTTTTTATAATTAACTAATAAAGGTACAAAAATTTTGCCAATAAAAGTCATGAACAGAAAAAAAAAAGAAAAACAGAATTACAATTTAGGAAACAGCTTCCTTGTTTCCTCTTGTAATAGCCTGTAGCAAAAAAACTTGGAAAAATTTTTTACAACAAAGATAAGTGGAGTCAAAGTGCGAAATTTAAACTCTCATAACTTCGCAATTTTTATAGATAGAATTTTTTTAACATTTTTTCCATGTTCCTGGTATCTTACCTTACATGCGCACCCTGTATCGTTCTTCGAATCTCTAAGAGCTCAACTTCTCGGTTTCTGGAGTTTTCGGTTTTCCCAATTTCTTTGTTAAGAATCCGTTTTTAAGACTAAACAAAATTCTTGTGAAATTTTCACAAATAAAAGACTAATTGAAAATGTAGACTTTAGATCTGATGAAGTTGGATATGGCGAATTTCACTATACAAGTGGTTCGTCCGGACATAATCGCACACAGCGTGGAATTGGAGCGAAAAAAATTCGCCGATTTCCTGGCTGTTCAAAGCGACGGTCTCGAGCGCACCAAGAAATGGATGCTCAAGCACGTGGACACCACGGAACAGCCCCCTGCCAACCCGGCTGCGTACGATTCGTTCATCAAAACCGTGATGAAAAAGGCATCTTGGGACGCCTTTATCGATTTGATGGATTGGGAAGAGAACGAGCCGTACCCGGAGGTAATTCAGTGATTGGTCATTTGAATTTTTGTTTGATCAGTCTATTCTTTCTCAGACTTTTATGATCGATGAGGCGCGCTTGAGGGACTTGCAAGTGAAAACGAATCGATTGACAGCAATCGGGACCATTTTATTGGTGACATTAAGCAATGCAGGTCCGGACTTGCAATCAATCGCAGAGTTCAAAGCTTCCCTCAAAGACCACATTTCGATTCTACTCCAATCTATTAAAAATGACAAGTAATCTGTGTGTGAGTGCGTTACGTTTTGTAATGGGGTTTTGTAGGGATCTGAAACAAGTCTTGCCGAATGTGGCCGAACAGGTGATCTGTGATGTCAAAGAAGCACAAAAGAAATATAATATTAACGTGATGAATGATGTGAATGAGGCGGCTTTGCGACAGCAAATTGAACAAATCAGTAATGAGGAGCACAAGATACGATCTCTAGTTCGTAAGTGGATTTAATATGTGATTATTTAGGGTAATAATTTGGGTTGTAGGTCAACGGATTAAAGAATTCTTCATGGATATTATCGAGTCTTCAACTGCAGCACCGCAAAAAGTGCCTTCAGGATTGAGTTCTCTTCAGAGGGAGCTAGCAGCTATTGCAGGACAATTTCTGCGAATCGTCTCACACAATAATACAGTTTTCTGCATTTACTATTACAATATTGTAGCGGCGGCATTACCTAAACCAGCTAATTAAACTGATTTCGCATTCTCTATTTCATTTTATTGGCTAGAATAATTTAATACTTAATCTGAGTGGAAACTGTTGTGATAAAATTGTAGTCAACTCAGCCACAAAGTGGCGCAATTTATTAACACTTCACTATTTGTTGTGATACTGACCTTTGTATGTATGAAACAGTAACTAGATTTGTTTAACAAGCGACGGAGAAAATATTCTATTCCAAAGTAGTTTTTTAGTATATTTTACGCAAAAACACATGTATCTCTAGTTATTAAAAAAATGAAAACTAAGTTGGCTTTCAATAAATGATCAAATAAAATCTTTGATTTCCTGCTATAAGTACCTACCTTTTACCAATGACGAAAATATTAATTTTTGCAAGTTTTTTTTTCAATTTATCCATCCAGTCAAACTGTAATGGCACCAACTTTAAAAACTTAATTTTACTAGACTGAATGTCTAGGGTGTAGTTCATTGTTGGCATTACAACATTTGAACATTTACTACGCCTTTAAGTCATAAGCAAAGACACGATAGTCATTGACTTTTTAAATACAAAAAAAATTGAAAGATTTTTATATTATTTATGAAAAAATGTCGAATGTGCAAAAATGCAGTTGGTCAAAAATTTCTGGTTCTAATAACATTCGATTTTGTGTAGAACTGTCGAAAGTTTGATTTGTTCAATCTGGTGGTGCTCAAATCACCCCATTGATGTTGCAATTTTGAAAAAGTGCGCCAAAATTTGGCGCAATTTAATTGGTTAGTAAAAGTCTACCGATAGAGGTCCGTAATGGGCACCCAGTATGTTTGTAAACTGGGTTTTTCTATAATTTTGTGAAAATACCGAAATCTCTTGTAAAAATATCTCGAAAGAGTCGTTTTTCCGTTCCGTGCGCTTTATTTCAGTCCATAACATAATATTTTTTTAGTGTGACTTGTGTACATTTCAATTTTTTTGAGTGACAATAGGGGTTAGGTTACCCTTGCGGCCTTATTGAAACCGTAAGATATGAGTGTGCTCACCCGAATCAAGTTTCCAACATGTGAAAAGCATGGTTTTACATGTCTCCCATAATAAAGAAGAGGTAATTTTGCTCGATTCCACGTATTCCAGACAGATGACCTATAAAAATATCCGTTTAGGGTTGAAACTTTTACAAAATGTCATGTTTCAACTACTTGTCAGATTCATTTCAAACAAGATTTTAATACCACTTTTATTCAGTTATATAAATAGTTGGTTATGTTTATTTTCAGATTGTTCATTCTCAAATGTTCCATCAACTGTGTGAAACGAAAATGTGGCAAGCTGAATGTTTATATTGAGTTTTCACAAAGATGCAAAGCCTGGAGGGAGCATGTGAGGAGGGTGAAGTAAGTAGCCAATGTTTCTTCCACTCAGGGCACATTTAATGTCATTTTTCATCCAGCATACAATAAAGAAAATTAAGACTAGTCGCTCCTCCTTGCCTCTGCTTCACCACCAGGAAACATCAGAAGTATTAGACCATTGCACCACACCACAAACTTTCTGTATATTCACAAAAATCCTTGAATTACACAGGGAAGAATGTGCTAAAGACAACAATAGTGGGAATAAACCAGTATGTTTCTTTCTTAATAACCTATAATATTTCCCTTTATTGGTCATTTTTAGGGTTTAAGAAGAAATTCACACATTTTAGAAAAACTTGTAGCGAGAGAAAGACTGAACACGTTGATTCTAAACTTGTATCCTGGAAATAAAGGTTACTCCCTGGCTTTTAGAACCACTTCAAGAACTAACCAAATTATGGATGATACTGCCAACATGATTGAAACTAAACAGTGGCCTTATGACGAGGACGAACTTCTTAGATACATAAATAATGAAGAACTTCCCCCTTACCTCACTGATCTGATAGAAACCCATTACAGTTTTCTTTTTTATAACGGTTGTGTTATAGCAGAAGTCAGGGATTACCGACAGTCGTATCCTGAAACCACATGTGATATTCACCATGTTCTACTCAGGCCTACACTCAAGGTAAACAAGAACCAAGTTGTTTTTCTATTCATATATTTGTAAAATTCAATAGAGTCTTCTTGCTGACATAAATAACCTAGTGGACGACAAGGTAGACTTGGGAAATGAGGAGAGACAGCAGTTAGAAAGCCAAATATTACTAGCAAACAAACCGAGCTTATGCCTCGACCCGGACAATTCCATTAGTTCAACTCAGTCGCGTATAAATCACAACCGTCAAATGTGGAACACTCACAGATTTCGACACGAGGCTCGTAAATTCTCTCAAGTCACTGTGAATCGCAAACGAAAACTGGATCAGTTCACCCAACGGCCCGGCCTCGAATTGTACGATTTCTTGACGCGAGCGAAGACGAAATCAAAGACTGGAAATTCAGTCAGTAAATCGAACAAAAAGCCTCAAAACGAGATGAAACCAATTCCTGTTCCAAATCTCGATCCTCCGCCAATCGGTCCTCCTTCACAAGGCGTGTTCATTAACGAGTTCAAGACTTACCAACGTCCCAAAGAAACCAGCGACTGTTTACCTCAACTCATCGAAGAGTACGTTTTGGAGACGAATATGCCGTCGAAAGAAAAAGGCAAACAAAGGGTGTATCATATCAAGTTGTCCATCCTTCAAAGGCCGTCGAATTCCGAATATTTAGGAGAGCTTTATTTAGATAGGGACCACAAGAAAAATGAACGGAATGGAGTAGCTTGTAGATTTTCGTTAGGATCTCGGGCGAATGCAAACCGATATATTCACCAATTTACGGAGATTTTCACTGAAAGTGGGAGGAAGTCGGTTAGGATATGGTACGGGTTGAGTCCGGGGTACAAGGAGAGGGTGGCTATGGCGCAAGCACAGGCACAGGTGACTTAAACTTGAATCGATTCTTTTTTTTAACAATTTTTTTCTAACAGGCTCAGAACGCTGCTCAAACGAATTTAGCACAACAACATCTGACTCAGTTGAGTCAAACGTTGCAGAATCAGTCGTGCGTCACGTCTCCACTTGTCAATGGAACTGTCGGTTCTAGAATTAGTTTAGTGCAACAAAATCAAAGTATTCAAAATACCTCAACTGTTCCGATTTTGGTAAATCTCATCCATTGACTTGATTTTATTTTAATACTTGTGTAGCAGAGTCACCTGCAAGGGACTACACAAATTAAATCAACATCACAAGTTTCCAATGAAGAGCTCGCGACAAAACTCATGAATATAGATCAACAAATTCATGCAGCAGGTTGGTATCGCTTCACATTTTCTTGTTTCGGACTGGATGCGGTTTTCGACTTGATACAGTCGAACAAAGTGAAAATGACGTCTCAATAAGCCAGACCCTTGCAGGATCGCAAACTAGACTTAGTTTCAAGCGAATTTAAAATTTAATTCAGAATTAAACTAATTCTGAATTAATTATGTTGCAATTTTTTTGCATTGACGTCAATTTAAATGAAAATATATACAGGGTGCGCCAGAACTCGCTCCCCAGAGAAAATTTTCAAGTAAGGTAAGATACCAGGAACATGAAAAAAATGTTTAAAAAATTCTGTCAAAAAACTTTGCCATAATTTTTTTTTGACATTTTACATTTTTTTATGTCTATTTAATGATACTGATGATCTTGTATATGTTTTTTTACAATTATTTAGTAAAGGTACAAAAATAAAAGCCACAAATAACATTGAACAGAGTTACAATTTAGGCTACAGCTTCCTTGTTTCCTCTTTTAATAGCCTATAGCAAAAAAACTTGTAAAATTATTTTTCCAACAGAAATAAATAAAGTCAAAAAGCAAACTTTAAACCCTCATAACTTCGAAATTTTTATAGATAATTTTTTTTAACATTTTTTCCATGTTGCTGGTATCTTACCTTATATGACATTTTTCTCTGGGGCGCGAGTTCTGGCGCACCCTGTATATTTTTTTAATGAAAAATTATTTAACAAACATTGACGGAAAATTGAAAAAAAAATAAAATTATAATTTTCACAAAATAGTTTGACAAATCTAATATAAACTGATT